>NW_027397069.1:3717504-3888224 GCF_003265705.2 Callorhinus ursinus
AAAGAAAGAAAGAAAGAAAGAAAGAAAGAAAGAAAGAAAGAAAGAAGAAAGAAAGAAAGAAAGAAAGAAAGAAAGAAAGAAAGAAAGAAAGAAGAAAGAAAGAAAGAAGAAAGAAAAAGAAAGAAAGAAAGAAAGAAAGAAAGAAAGAAAGAAAGAAAGAAAGAAAAAGGAAGGAAGGAAGGAAGGAAGAAAGAAAAGAAAGAGAAAGAAAATATTATACACCAGGCAGGTGGAGTTAAGTTATCTGGTCTCACCAGATAACTTCGTTGTGTTTAGAACTCAAGTCAATCTCTCAAACCCAACTTTTCCTATAGATCAGAGTTTTATATTCCATTTCTACTGGAAAGTCCAACTGGCTAAAACATAGGTACATATCCACATTGATAAATAGAAAGACAATAGATAGAAAGACAATCCACATCTTCTTTCTTTAAAAAAAAAATGTATCATTATTTATCCTGTTGTTTAGTTCATATGCTGGGTGTTAAACTTTTTTCCTTCTCTTTTTCAGCTGCAACACTTAACCAATCACCAACTTTTCCAAATTTTCTCTCCATGACATCTTTTGAATCTGTCCTTTTTCCCATCTGCCACCACCTCTCAACTCAGACCACAATTAAACCCCTACCAAGCTGACTACAACAGATGCAACACCTGCCTCTCTTGACGACTCACACACATTAGCGCCACAACATAGCCAGTTATATTTCCAAAGTGCAAATTTCTTCATTTCATTTCTTGAGTAAAAGCCCTATGCTGATGCCACATCAACTGTTAGAAGGGGAGGGAGGGACACTAAAGTATCCCCCAAACTGAGCAGGCACTTTGAGCCCAGAAAATGAAGCAAGCCACTCTATACTGTCCACACAGAGTTTTACACAGGGTAACTTATTGACCCCAGGGGAGTGGGGGTCTGGTGGAGGATGATCCATGGCAGCTGCACTGTTGTTCTCTGAAAAGTCCAGACCTTATTCCACAGATTTTATAGAGGAGACATGCAGAAGGGTAGTGAGATCAAAGAGTTCACATGTGTCTCAAAGGGCTTGCATGCACCTACTGGACCACTGACCTTTAACTAGCCCTTGTGGTTCCGCCTGTGGGCCAGGAGGGGAAAGACTCTTATTTCCAACAGATTCATGGGAAGCCAAAACAAACCCCAATCCTGGCCTTGGCAGGCATTTCTGAAGTAAGTATATTAATCTCCAAGAGTCCTGGAACATGGAGCCCCAAGAGACGTCATCAAGCGAACATGAGCAAGACGGAAGGCCAAAGATGGTGTCAGTATTGTCAGCACTCCTACATCATCCAAAGAAGTCTAAATGGCATGGGATGGTAAACAAGCCCTTCACCATCTGTCCCTGGCAAACCTCTCCAGTCTCATTTCCTCAAAAAACACTTTTTTCAATACTTTCATTTCCCAACTTCCTCTATCCTAGCAGCTCCTTAACATCAGACATTCTGTCTTTTTTCTCATTATTTATCACTGAATCCCAAGTACATAAAGCAACACCATGATCATCAAAGTTGGTGCTCAGTGAGAATGAAGGAAAACATGGTGGAAGGTGTGGTAGGAGTCAGTTTCACAGACTGTGTTCCTGGTGCTTCACTGAGGTCTTGAGGAAACCATTTACCCTGATTGGTAAGATGTAGCTCTTTCACCTTTGGAGTAAATATTTGGTGCGGACAACCACATTTTTGTCAGAAACTTTATTTGGTTTTTAGGCTTTTTGTGTTGTCTCTGTTAAGGTGTAGTTCAGGTGACTTGGTATTTTCTCAGTTTTTTTTCCTGTGCTTCTGACAGGCTACTATCTTCCTCTTCTTGTAGAGATATCCCCCATGAAATGCTAACCTAGTATAGGCTGTTACCATGCTACGAAACATGCAGGGGTAATTCATCGACTATGGGGACAACAAAGCACAGACCCCCGCATTTCTCCCAGCAGCCAAAACTCAGCTTTGAAATGTCAAGTGTCTCTGCAATGCCGCCTTCCAATTTACTGAGGAAATGGGAGGAGAGATTAGAGAAATGACAAAATGTATGGATATTTTGTACCCATAAAAAAGTTATTAAAAATCAATTTATTATAATTAAAATTATTACAGGAAAGGAGTAAATTATCCTGGTTCTTGGAGTGACTCCTCTTCATTTCTAAGTTCTTGGGAAGGAAAATGAATTAGCCACCAGAAACACAAGATTCAGAAGTCACACTACTTGGACTTTGGAAACTATTGGTTTTCATATCTGTAAAACAGAAATCCTACACACCTCAAATTGTACTTACATTCTTACTGAAGCAGACGTGTTTTTAAAAATGCACAAACATGGGAATTACAACAAACTAACAAACTAAAAGCTACAACAAACTAAAAAGCTTCTGCACAGAGAAAGGAAAGGAAGAAAGAAAGAAAGAAAGAAAGAAAGAAAGAAAGAAAGAAAGAAAGAAAGAAAGAAAGAAAGAAAGAAAGAAAGAAAGAAAGAAAGAAGAAAGAAAGAAAGAAAGAAAGAAAGAAAGAAAGAAAGAAAGAAAGAAAGAAAAAGAAAAAGAAAGAAAGAAAGAAAGCCATCAACAAAGTAAAGAGGCAGCCTGCCAAATGGGAGGCAATATTTTGTTGTTTTATCTAGGTAAATAACCCTTCCTCCTGTGTGATTTTTTATGCTCTAGTTACAATTAAACTTAGCAAATTGTAAAGCCGTAGCCTTATTTTGAATGTCTACTGATAGGGATTTGGAGGCAGTTCCACAAGGTAAAAAGAAGCTGATGCTTAAAAAACATTTTATGAATAAAGTTGCTTGGGACTTCAAAAACAATAGAAAAAGAGAACTGTGATAGTTAATTTTATGCCAATTTGACTGGCCACGGGTGCCCATATTAAACATTATTTCTCCATATGTTCCTGAGGCTGTTTCTGGATAAGATTAACATTTGCATCTGTAGACTGAGTTGATTGCCTGCCCCATCCAATCTTTCAAGAGCTTGCATAGAACAAAAGACAGAGGAAGGAGGAATTTGACCCTTTTCTTGGACTCCCTGTTTGAATTAGACATCTCATCTCATCTTTTCCTACCCTGGGGGCTGGGATGTATTGTCCTCAGACGGACTGAATTATACCACAGGCTTTGCTAGGTCTCCAGCTTGGAGAAAGCCGATCATGGGACTTCTCAGTGTCCAAATTTTGTAAGCCAATTCCTTATAGTGAATACATATTATTTGTACACACACACACACACACACACACACAGGCACGCTTTCAGTTCTACTTACGTGGAAAACCCTGACCAGACAAAAATGTGCTACGTTAGGAAAATAAGAAGAAAGAGAACAAACATGTATTTATCCAGGACCAGGAGTTCTGTCAGCTACTTCTGCAAGGAGGCTCTCACTTAATCCTCACTGTAACATGTTGTTAGCTTCATTTTACAGAAAAGCATCAGTGGGATGTCATCACTTGTTTGATAGCACAGTAAGTTAGTAAATAATGGACTATGGATTAGAATAGAAACCAGTCTGACTCTAGAACCTTTGTCTTTCCACCACCACAGGCTACTCAGCTACATTCTACCACTGAGTGCTACAGAGCTATTTTGTACGCCCAGCTATTGCTGACTTTATACCACCAGGATACTGAATTTTAGCAAATACAATCATTATAAGAAAAAAGTAATAGACTACGCTTCTATTCCCAAATACCATCTGAGACAATAAAGTGCTGCTGTATTGTTTCATCAGTTGACTTTCGATAACCACCTGTTTGTGAAGATGACGTGCATTCTTCTATGAGGAAGATTAAGAAGAAGAATAAGCAGTATGGTCAAAAATTTTAGAAAAATAAAAATTTCTGAAATCGAAGACATTCCTAAAAATCAAAGGAAGAGCTAGCTCTACTGAAAGTCAAGATGCCCAATTAACAAAGTGATAAATTTCTTAGTGGGGGTTGACTTCTTAACGTTAATAGATTTTCTTATATTGTAGAAGAATTTATGGCATCATTATCTTATACAAAAGATCCACCCATTCTGTAGATACTGTATTATAAACCAGTTACCTGAATTCACAATCCAGGCAAACTGTGCTAATGGAATCAGAAAGTAGTTGAAAATGCCATTTGTAATCTCCAGTCTGGCCCTCTGAGCGTTGCATTTCATAGGTGCTCAACATACTTTTGAAGTGAGCCATGCTACCAAAAAAAAAAGAGATGACATTTGCTTTGTTATATTAAAACAATTCAAAAAAGCATCTAGCAGCTCCTGAGATGAATTTCTTGGGGAAAAATGGAGTGAGTTTTAATATTAGCTCACAAATATATTTGCACTTTATGATATTTATTACATAGGCTCAACTAATAAAAAAAGTCAAAAAATTTAGAACCAACGGAGGCTTCGTAATTTGACCAAAAGCGTGTCATTATACGTGGTTTATAGAATGAACCACTTTCAGACCAATACCCTTTAATGTCCACATTTGTTTGATAAATTTGCCAACAAAATCCCTTGGTGAAATCTCCCTAATGCACACTGAATAAATAAGAGAGATCAAGGTGCAAGTAAACTAATAAAATCTTCTGCTCATTATTTTAAGAGGATGTCACCAACTGACCAGGAATATTTTACTTCATCAGCTCTGAAATTATTAACAGACTCCGGAAATAAATCATAACAAAGTGCATGTAGTGAAGGTATGTTTTTTTAAAAATGCATAGAGTGAATTTTATTTTCACCTCCTCAGATGTGCTATGAGCACTCAATGGGAGTAAAGATGGTTTTCTGAGGCGTAGATAAATTTCCATACCAATATTTCTATGCCTGCTGTATTCATGGCAGTACCTTATTCTGAATCTGGCTTTATTTTTACATACCAAAAATTATGTTTGGGATGAAAAATTTTGTAAAACACACCAAAGTTTATTTCGTGTGAATGCATGGCAGATTTTATAAACAAGGATTTTGTTTCATGTGGCATTTTAAAAACAGGGCCCCAAATTGATAGGACTGCCTTTGGATCTAGAAGTGGGTAAATAGGGCGCCTGGGTGGCTCAGTCAGTTAAGCATTGGCCTTCAGCTCAGGTCATGATCCTGGGGTTCTGGGATCAAGCCCCTCGTTGAGCTCCCTGCTCAGTGGGGAGTCTGCTTCTCCCTCTCCCTCTCCCTCTGCCCCTCCCTCCCGCTCATGCAGTCTCTCTAGCACATGCGCACATGCAAAAATAAATTTTAAAAAATCTTAAAAGGAAAAGTAGAGTGGGTGAATGTTTCCTACTTTTGAACCTGGGCTCTGGGTTGGCTTGAGCGATGGGATACAGCAGAAGTGATGGGGCGCCTGGGTGGCTCAGTCATTAAGCATCTGCCTTTGGCTCAGGTCATGATCCCAGGGTCCTGGGATCAAGTCCCGCATCAGGCTCTCTGCTCAGCGGGAAGCCTGCTTCTCCCTCTCCCACTCCCTCTGCTTGTGTTCCCTCTCTCACTTTCTCTTTCTCTCTGTCAAATAAATAAATAAAAATCTTAAAAAAAAAAACAGGTGCTGCTGTGCTGACTTTTCTGTCCAGGTCTTCAGACATTGGCTGCTCTTGAACAGAACAACAACTATGTGTGAGGGGAACCCTGGGGTAAGCCCCACATGGAGAGGACCTGACCGTGGCACCCCCTCTGTGAGCCACGTGAAGGAGCCATCCTGGGTGCCCATCCCCTTCCCACAGAGCCCCCTGCCTTAGCTGACACGGTGTAGAATTCAGGTGAGCTCTCTCCACCTTACCCTGACAAAGATGCACATTAGCAAGCAAATTAAATTAACGCTATTGTGTTAAACATGAGTTTGGGGATAATTCGTTACCCAGTAGCAGATACTCAGGACACCCACAAAGACCAACAAGTGCACTGAACAGTTATTCTCAAGAGAAAGGCAATACCACCCAGTGGCCGATGCCAAGGGAATTTCTGACTTTGGTCATATCTTCTGCTTTAAGTATCCATGGTCCTGCAGTGGAACCTGACCTGCAGTACTTGATTTTACACTTCATATGAATATATTAATGTATATGCTTAGCTATAAGATTTGAGAGAGAGAGATAGTAAGTTCCAAAATAAAATTACTCCATCTCCTCTTCTGCTTAAAAAGTAAATGTAAGATTTTGTGACATAGACTAGGTAATCTGGCCAAGGAAGGGAACCTGAGCTACACCTCAAATATGTCCACGAGTCACCAATCTATGGAAAGATCCACACAATCCCATGTCCCGACAAATTGACCATCACCAGAGCGACTGAGCAGAAAGCAGAAGAATAAATTGACTTCCCAAAATACAGTTCTCAAAACCAGCTTACTTGAGATATAAGAAAAAAATGTATTTCTGTGGTTTCACCCCAGAACATTTAAATTAACACATTTAGGGTATGGCCAGACCTCAGTTCTAACACACAGCTAAACAAACCCGAAAGGTAAGCAATTCTAATAGGAAAAAAAAGCTAATCAGTGTTGATGTAGTGTCTCTACTCATAAGTTCTCTCTTTTCTTCCCCAACCACATCTTGAAGTCAAGTGTGTATCTACCAATAGGTATATACAAAATAGAAAACCCATAAAATGAGATTAAAGAATTGAAATATAATGTAACCAGAAGTCGTCCCTTCCTACCTATCAGGTTGGGAAAATCTTTTAAATTTTAAAAATAGGTCATATCTAGCATTGGTGAAGAAATAGGGAAATTAAATTCAAATAATATTGATGGGAACATAAATTGGTGAAACTTTCATGGAGACATTTAGCACCATCCATCAGACGTAAAGGCCACATTCTCTTTGACCCAACAGTTCTGCTTCTGAAGAGTCCTTCCTTCAGAAACACTGGTAGACATGTGCAAGTGTTTACTTTCCCATTGTATCTAAATGTAAAAAGCTGGAAGCAATACAAGTGTATATCAACATAGGAAGAATCAAATAAATTGTGAGGCATTACTTCTAGAGAATATTATATAACCATTATTAAGAATGAGATATTTGCAGGGCACCTGGGTGGCTCAGTCAGTTAAGCAGACATCTTGGGCTCAGGTCATGATCCTGGGGTTCCGGGGATAGGGCCCTGCATTGGGCTGTCTCCTCAGTGGGGAATCTGCTTCTCCCTCTCCCCTTCCCTCGCCCCCCCCCACACACACACGCTGTGCTCTCTCTGTCTCTGTCTCAAATAAGTAAAATCTTAAAAAAAAAAAAAAGAATGAGCTATTTGCAAGAACATGAATGGACCTCGAGGACATTATGGTAAGTGAAATAAATCAGATAGAGAAAACAAATACTGTATGCTCTCACCTACATGTGTAATCTAAACACAAAAAATTTCATAGATACAGAGGAGAGATCGGTAGGTGCCAGAGGCAGGGGGTGGGGAGGTGGGCAAAATGGGTGAAGGGGGTCAAAAGGTATACAAACTTCCAGTTATAAAGTAAACAAGCCATGGGATATAATGTGCAGCATGGCAACTACAGTTAATGACACCTTATTGCATATTTGAAAGTTGCTTAGAGAGTAGAGCCTAAAATTTCTCATCACAAGGAAAAAAAATTCTCTATGTATGGTGACGGATGTTAAGTAGAATTACTGTGGTGATCATTTTGCAATCTACACAAATGTTGAATCATTATGTTGTACAGCTGAAACTAATATAATATCATATGTCAATTACACCTCAATAAGAAAAGAGATAGATTTACAGGTAATGACAAATACACATCTCTAAGACATAGCATTAGAAAAAATCATAAATCACAAATTAATATATACCATATGTGGTACTCACCTAAACATAAGACCAGTTTATGTTTATTTGTGCATGTACACTTATGAACACACACATATGTGTAACTGTATGGAAAATGGATTTGGAAGGGGTCTTCTCAATGATAAAAAGTGGATACCTCTGGATGTGGGAGAAGAATTGGACCAAGGATAAAGGAAAAGCATTCACATACTACCTGAGTAATTTGTAAAATAATTTTTTTCAGTAAAAAGCAAAAACCTTCACAAGTGGACTGTGCCAGTATCTGTTTCTACTCGTCCTCACTGGGGTTAAGAAATTGTGTATCTGACCTGCTCACTTAGCTCAATTAACTCACAGCTAGCAATGCCCCAGCCACCTGACTTGGGCGTGATCAATGATTAAGGTTCCTATGCAGCCTCCATGCCCCAGCTGCCTCTTTTATTGCTAGGATTATGCAAGTTTGACACAAGCATGACCAATTTTTCTACAGTTTTCTAAGATAACTCAAGTTTTGTTTCATCAATTCCATAATTTTCACTACTAGCTTGTGAATGTAATTCGGTTGTCACTGTCTACACAGAGAAAGTTGTCAAATAATTTTCTGGAAGATGTTTATAATTTCAAGTGTTTTTGCACCACTGCTTCTGTCTACCCATCGTACATATTGTCACAGTGACATTTCCATTGTTATAATTGCTAGTCAATAAAAGAAACAGAGAAACATTACATTATCCGAGATCATTGCACCATGTGTATGTCTATTTCATTTGTACTCAATGTTCCGAAAATGGTGTATTTATAGACTAACTCCACACTGAGATGAGCTTTGAAAAGATTATATTTGTAAATGTTCATCATCTGGGAAGCATTTATTGAGCCCCTTCTATATGTATAAATATGTTCTCATCATTCTGTAAGGGTTATGAGCAAGGGAGTACAATTCCTGATCCCAAGCAAATTTGAATTCACTGAGAGATATAACATTACTGATATCTAAGAGGCAAATTTTTTATTGACATTTAATTGTTGTTTATTTAAAAAAATATTCACCGAACTCTCATTATTATGGGTTGGGAACAAGTCTAGGCCCTTGAAATAGAGCAGGGAGTAAAACAAAAAAAAATTAAAAATTTTCTTCCTTCGAATTGTCCTGAGGGAAACAGACAATAAGAACTAAATAATGGAATTATAATATCATTTAGGTTTTATGATATGTTAAATGTTATAAGTGCTTAATAAAATGGGCTGAAAGAGGATGGGCGCCCTGGGAGAACAGACAAGAGGGGGTGTTGTGGAGTGGAAGGGCCTGAGGTGCAGAGTTAGATACAGGGGTGAGGGAAGCCCTCAGTAAGCAGGTGGCATTCAGGAACAACTGAAGGAGCTGAGGGAGTCAGCTGTGTGATTCCCGGCTGAGTGAACAGATGAGACTATGTCCAAGAGCAGTTACATGCCTGGGAGGTTTGATGACTAGCGAAAAGGCCAGTGTTCTGAACTGCAAAGAGTAAATGGTGGTCATAGAAAATAAAGTGGGTGTGAAACAGATGAGGTCAGATCACACACAGGACCTCGGAAGCTATTGCAAGGACTCACGCACTTACTGAGAAACAAAACAAAACAAAAACTTGATTTGAGCAGAGCAAGGGCATTATATAAAGAGACGCCTAATCACTGCGAATGCTGTCTTCATGACAGACGGTAAGAGAATGAGAGTAAAATTATGGCGCCCAGTTATGAGGTTGTTGGAATAATCCAGAAGAAATGTGCTGTTGTTTAGGCCAGGGTGGAGGCAGGAGTGATGAGAAGGGGTTCGGATTCTGGACAGACAGTGTAGATAAACTTAATCAGAGTCCCTGGGGCTTTAATGAAGACTGTGAGAAAAAGGAATCAAGGATATTGGCCAGAACAATTGAAATGATGGTGTTGCCATCAACAGAGAAAAGGAAACCATGAGGAGGAGGTTTAATAGTGCAGATCGGGAGTGCAGTTTGGGATTTACTGGGTCTGTGATGTCCCTAAGAGTGGAGATAGCCTAGGGAGAACATGGTGTCCAAGTCTAGAATTCAGAACTGAGGACTGGGCTAGGGGTATACATCCAGGAATCAGCGGGATATGGAATCTGTCGCAAGCCAAAAGACTGGACAAATCATTGAGGGGTAAGTCTAGCTATAGAAGAGAAGATGACCAAGCACAAGCGCTGGGCACTATGACAGTAAAAGGACAGGAAGGAACCAATAAGAGACGGAGAGGAAGCAATACATTAAAGAGGTGGAAAATCCAAAGAGTAGCGTCTCCAGAAACCAGGTGAAGAGAGCATGTCGAAGAGGAAGAAATAATGCTGTCAGTTGGCTGAGTGGCACAAAGACGGAAGGTTTACCATGGCATGCATCCTCGTGGAGGCCAATCTGTATCTTTGACCACAGCCCTTTGGGTGGTGTGGCGAAGGTGCATGTGTGTCAGAGAGAATGGGCAGAGGATAAAGTCCTATCTCCAGAAGATTTTCTGAAGAGCATGGACAGGAAAATAAGAAGGGAATTGAAAGGGGAAGGGTTGAGGGACTGGTATTTTTAAGATCTATTTCTGTGTTAACAGAATAATCCAGTAAAGAGGCAGAGAATGATGCTAATGGAAGGAAAAGTTCCTAGAGCCCTTGAGTAGCAAAGAGAGGTAGAGTGAGCTTGGAGGAGGAAATGGCAGAGGTTTAAATAGAAAAAAAGAGCAAGAAAGAAAAGTCTAGATCAGTAGAAAGATGGATCTCTGAGCTAGGGAAAGAGAGTGAGTAAGATTGTCAGGCAGAATTAAATGCTTACTGGGGGCCCATGGCTAGGGATTTAAAATGAGACTAGTCAAGATGATACGTCTTTTACTGTGGCCATATTAAAATGCACAGGAGGAAGCACAAGTTAAGAACAGTTAGATTTAACTAAGGTTGTGGATAAGTGAAGAGAACAGGAAGAGCCAGAGAGGGGCGAGAAAGCAGAGGAGGAGAGCAGCAAAATAATTACAACAAAACAGACTCACAAGCATAAAAAGCCTCATACAAACATATGTGACGTGGAAGTATTTGCGGGGTAGAGTTTTTTAAACTAATATAAAATCGACTCAAATGATCATCACCCACATACGAAGTGATTCTTTTCACTTTTTTAATCCCACAAGTTACTGTGGCTCGGATCTTATGAAACTTCTCTTTTGCAATTGTTTTCAGAGTCTGCAGCATGACCTTTCCAGTACATGCAAAGTTGACAAATCTTCAACTTTTGAAAACTGATTTTGTTTTGGAAACAGTAAAAGTCTTTTGGAGCCAAATTGAGTGAATTAATGAGTGATCAGGCTATGGAATTCTATTTGGGGTCCCAAACGAGGTGTGATTATAAAGTAATGAGACTTATTTCCTTGAATGACTCATAAACTGGCTCTGAAGAAAATTCCAAAGGAAGACTTACACAATTTGGAATTAGGGTCAACTTCATCAGGAAAGGGCTTCTGGAAAGAGTGGGTTTCAAATTGGGCTTAACAGCAGGGGACGGAAAGGTAATGGATTAGCAGATGTGAGGAATGACCTGAACAGGTAGTACTTATATTTCTGCAGAGATTTTAACTTTAAAATTTTGAAATTATTTACGTGTACCACCATTCATCCTTAAAATAAATGTGTAAAGGAGTAGTATAGAATTGTTGCATCGTAAAGAACATAGGACTCTCTATTCACTCACTACCTCTCCTGATAAATAAGGAAACCAGTCTCCAGAATTTAAGAAACTTGTCCAAAATCACAGAAATAGTGAGAAAAAACAACAAGTAAAACCAATGCTGCTTGTCCTAAATCAGAGTGCTCTCTCCCAAATTGTCACGGTCCTAAAAATTGGACAGAAGTGGACAGAATTCCTGTTTCTTCATTGCCCACTGTCAATTGTTGCAATTGATGTACAGAGAGAGGAAAATAAAATGTTTTCTCCAAAAAAGCTCTAGGTCAGGGGTTCTCAACGAGGATGATTTTGCATCCCACGGACGTTTGGAGGCAAGACCCCAAGGGCGGATGCTATCGGCATCTCGTTTGCAGAGGTGAGGAATCAGCACCCCACAGTGTACAGGACCAACCTCCAACAAAGACTTACCTGGCCCAAATGCCAGTCGTGCTGAGGTTAAGAAACGCTGCCCTAGATGTAGAGCTAAAAGTAATGGGTAAATTTGGGAACATGAATATATATTGTAATGAATAGTTTGTATGTACATTGTCCTTATATAGAACATACTGAAATTAGGAAACATGGGTAGAAACTCATCCCTAAGGCTCTGGGTTATCCAGAGTTATTTGAACATGAATATATTTGGACATTTATCAATATTTATTTTGGGGGCTTATTTTTGTATCGTAGAACATGCAAGCTATCATCCACAAACAGCCCAACACATGTAGTTATTTTTCAAAGAATATATCTCAACTTTTGACTATTTTGGGGTATAATAGCATTCTTATTTAGACTCTAAGACAGCTGGGCCAAGGTGTGAAAAATGTTGCCAGGAGTCGGGGCTGGTGGAATCATCCATAGCCAACTGTGGTAAGAAAGGAAAAAGGCAGACAGGTCAATTAGCAGAAAGACATGGTTCTTTGCTAAAAGGCTAGATGTGTAGAAGGAAGACAATCTCATTTGGAAAAGGAGGTCCAATGACACCCGATTGTGTCTAGCATTTGAATGACATATAAGCATATGAGAATCTGAATAAAATATAAGGATAAAGGAAATCCTAAACTTGAGAGATACAAGGCTATACACATTACTGGTAGCTGCCTAAATTGAAATTGGGCATGTTTCTAATCAAATTGTTCTTTTGTGTATGTTAAGAAACCCTTTTGACAGGGACTTACGAATATAATAAAAATGCAAATAACTTCCATAACAGTGGATAATAGCATTTAATCTTTTGAGATTTTATTTTCTATTAATTAGGAAAAAATAGGTTCTGTCCCTTTCTAGGGACATTGTAGTTAATTTTTAATTTATGAATCCTTATTACTATTGAGGACTTCGGTCCTATATTTCATAAATGGAATATATGTATATACATGAAAACAGCGGCAAGAGAATTTGTTTCCCAAAGCTGTATTTCAGAGCTCACCAGATTGTGTGGCCGTTGAAAATCGATTTTCCCTCACCTTGTGGTCTGTACATGCAGTTTTTATTTTCCAAGGGGAAACACCTGCAATCAATTGATGAACTGCTGTTTGTGGATCCAACTGTCACTGCGGCTGTGCAGTGGCAAAAGCCTCATTAACATGAGGAAAGTGCCTGCAAATGTATAATTGAGATGCAAACCAGGAGCCCATACATTATTGTCTCTGCAGATTCTTTTTTCAAAAATCAAGCCCGACTTTTAGAACTAGTCATCCTGAGCCTTATCCAATAAATACTACCATTTGCTAGTACTTTACTGACAAAAAACCCACTCTTATTTTTCTCCTTTGTCAGCTCGCAGAGATTTTCCAGTATCTTCTCCCCAAACGACCAGCCAAAAACTTCCACTGAATCTCACAAAATGTATTGAGTCTTAGAGTCTGCTCAGTGTCGGTATTACTTTCAATAATATTCTGCATTGTCACAGCTGGTATGTGTCCCCTATTTTCTCTTATGTGTCCCCTAGTTCTCTAAAAAAAATAAGAGAAAAGAATTCATCTTGTGGAATTATGGCAAATTTTATAATTGTCCACAACTGCTGTTTCTCAAAGCTGTTTGGTATAGCTTTGTGTTAAAATATCCCTACTTCTTACAGCATCTTCATACTACTGTTGCATGTGAAAGAATGAATATAAGTGAACTAAGACATCATCCCTCTATGATCCACTTGTTTTCAGAAGAGGATTTTAGGGCCCATTGTTACACAAATTGCTAAAGCTCACCTAGCTAATGAAGGACAATGTTAACTTGAGTCCAGGTCTGTTTTGTGTTCCAGAGGGACAGAACTAAGCCCCAGAAACATTTGTTTGGTGAAACAGCCAAGCTGAAGAGTTGATAAAATGTCAAGAATTTCCTAATCTGGTCAGTTTGGGAAATGACATTAACAACATCTATACCTACTGCACACGGATTATTAAATACCCAATAACCTTCGAAGGAACTGAAGTTTGCATGATCTTCAAAGGACTTTTTTCAACAAATAAACTTTAATTAAGTACTGTCATATCTCTGGTATTTCACTCAACACTAAGTATACCATGGTGAATACCACAGAGCCCTATGGTTTTACTAATTTACCAACTGGTGTCAAGGTATATTATGTAGGTCTTTTGAGAGTTAGGTTCTCCCCAAGAGATAACGTGAATGATATTTTAAAAGGGCAATGTGACACTTTTATTGTTTTTTTTTTCTTTCTTCATCATATAAAAAACAAAATAAAAGTAAAATAAATACCAATGCAAATGCTTTCCCCCTTCCCACTCCAAACTCCTGGTAGTATCTACAGAAAAAGTCTTCCTGGCCGTCCAGAAGAAACTAATTCTTGTTGTAGTTTTTGGAAATCTGGATCATCGGGATCGATTATGAAAGGAACACGGAGAAGAAGGATGTAATAGGAAGTGCCTCTGGGAGGGGAGAGATGAGGAAGGGTGGTAGGAGGTGGAGGGAATGTGGCACAGGAGCTGGGAGAGAAATCCTTGGACTTTGCTTTAGAAGGAAAAGGGGCCACTCTGAGACCCAGGGAACCTTGAGGGAACTAAGTGTATATATAGTTCCCTCATCCTATGAGCCTTCTCATTGCTGCTCTCAGGGACCAGGGAACTCTCCTTGTCCGTTCTTTCAGTAACTGGTGAAGGTTCTTCTTTGCCAGCTTCTGGAATCTCACTTGTAAAAACTCACTAGGCGTGACAGTGGTGCACACCTCAAGATTTTGCTTCAAGACAGTATGATTCACTGGTGTAAGCGGTCCCATTTCCCAGCCTGAGCACCATACATCGCAAATACCCAGGACCCTAAACCCAGGTGCTATGGACTGAATTGTGTCATCCCCAAATTTGTATGTTGAAGCTCTAACCCACAATGTGATGGTAGTTGGAGACGGGGCCTTTAGGAGGTAATTAAGGTTATATGAGGTCATGAGAATGAGGCCTCATGATGGGATTCATGGTTTAATAAGAAGAGATAGGGAGAGAGATTACTCCTTCTTGTTGTGGGGACACAGCAAGAGGGTGGCCATCTGTGAGCCAGGAAGGGAGCTCTCACCGGGGAACCTAATCAGCCAGCACTTTAATCTTGTATTTCCCAGCTTACGGAAGCATGAGAAAATAATTTCGGTTGTTTAAGCCACTCAGTCTGTGATAATTTGTTATGGCAAACCAAGCCGACTAAGAGACTAAGTAAGAGGGGCATCTGATAGAGTGATTACTTACCCACATTTATACTTTGACCAAAGTGAGGGAAGCTTAGAGGCTGAGTTCAACCCATTTAAGATGCCCTGAGGTGAGCTGATGGTCTATGACCTGTACTCTCCATAGGCTGGGAAAATGGAAAAAGCTTTGACACCTCACTGTGGCCCCTTGCCTTCTCTCTCAAGTAGGTAAGCTTCTTAAATCTCGGGCCTAAAAGTGCGTATATTTGATATGTGAAACCTAGAAAATGTCTAGCAGGATTAGGCAGAAACTTCTCTTTGTTTGTATTATCCATGAAAATATTTTTTTCAAGAGGTTAGATTCACAGCTACTGAGCATTTCAGGGCATAACACAAGACACGTCCTCTTGAAGTTCTAAAATATGATTTCTGAACTGTTGAAAGAAGATTGTCTAAGACCCAAACACTCTAGGAGGGAGTTTTTAACATGGAAACATTTGTTACCTGGTGGCCTTTCCTTTTGTGGATTCCTTTCCAAAGGCTTAATGGGCTGTGGTATGTTCCCATGATGACCCAAAGGACATGAAAGAATCTTGCATAAAAAGAAAAAAGTGAGTAGTTCCTGTAACCAAAGGAAGTTTGAAATAACAATGACTGTGCTTGTTTTCTGTGGATTCAGTTAAAACACTGATGGTAAGGCGGGAAGATGTGGGTGATGCATCTGCTGAGTGAGGACAGGTTCTCAGAAATAGGGTTGGGTTTGGATCCAGAACCATGTGGGTGCAGAGTAACTTGGGCAGGTTCTTTCTTCACAATCTCTAAATTTTAATTTAATTTGCTATAAATTGGAAATATTAATATCTCAGGATAGTTTTGAGGAAAAAAATTTAAAATGTAGGTATATATATATATATATATATATACACTTATGTTTGTTTATATGTATATATACTCTATGTGCAGGTATAATACATCCCTATATTTATGTCTCTATTCATATATTTGTATATGTCTATGTGTATAAATGTATATCCATGCAATGATAAGATAGATAGATAGATGATAAATAGATAGATGATAGATAGATAGATAGATAGATAAATGATAAATGATAGAGAATAGATAATGGATAGAGCTAGCCCAATACTCGGTAAGTGCCACTTTCCTGCCTGCCACTATTATGTTTGTTGCTGTGTCCAGAGATGGCCAAGCCCTTCAGGGTACTAGCTCCCACCACTAACAGATGCAGAGTCTGGAACAAGAAACCAGTTCTGTGTTGCTGCTTTCACCCCAGGCCGGCATGCACCCCTATCAGACTGTGATTGCTTGTTAAGCTGCCCCCATCTATTGGTGGTTCTGGATGCGTGAGGATGGTATTGATTTTCTTTCTCCCACCTCTCCTGAAGTGATGAGCACTGAGTAGGCACTAGGTAAGGCTTCCTTGCTAATGGTAATAATTGAACAGCTGAGTGAATGAATGAAGGAATGAATGAGTCCACCAATCCATAGGAATAAGTTCCTGAGACTCAGTTTGTAATCATGAAGTACTCAAGAACAATTCAACGCGCAAAATGGTAAGGGGCCTGGGGGAGTCTTTTGCCTCTAAGCCCCCCAGAGTCAGGAATGCCAGGGCAGCACTTGGCAGGAGTCCCAAATGCTATAGGGCCACAGGGGTAACAAAAGTAACAAAGAAGCAAGTGCTGGGGTGAGGGAGGTGCCCAAAGGACAGAGCCAAGTGCATTCTAAGTAGACTTTTTAATTGTTTCTCAATGTTGCCTGTACTTTTTACTTTTCATACACAGAGCAGGAAAGCCCAAGACATTTACCGGTTCTGATTCCTGGCTCTACCCCACAGCCCTGGAGGAGGTGATTTGCTAAAGATCCTGCAATATTCAAATGGCATTCATTTCATCTGCAAAGTAGCTAACAAAGCAAGTACTTCCACTGGTAATAGTCAACCTCCTGCCCCATCCCCACCCCCAGAGTATGGTTTTCATTCTTCTGCTACAACAAAATCATGAATGGCCATATTCAAAGCTCAGGCTTACACCCTTAGATATCTAGCCATTACAGTGTCCCACAGGCTTGTAGGCAGCTCAACTGTGCACCGTGGCCTCACAACAGTTGACTTTGGCCACATCCCCTGTTGTATTTCTACACGACAGCTCTGCGAGAAATACTAATTGATCTTGAGATGGCTGCGGTACAGACAAGAGAAAGCTTGTAGTTGCTCTGTCACCAGGGATTCCTAGGGGAAGGGAAGAGGTAAGGTGATTAACAGCAGTGGCAAGGTAGGTTTTCTCTCAAATGAGATGCTTATGTAAGACAATCTGGCTCTTGCAACTTTCCTTTTCTGCTTGTGTTTTATTAGAGGTCAGAAGGAAAGTGCATTTGTAGGTGAGGTTTCCCCCTGGTGCTCTGACTTATTTTATGGCTCTGCTCTCCAAGCTAAGCACCCAGAGGCTCAGAGGTGAGGGAAGAGCACTAGACTAGGAGTCAGGAGGTCTGCATTGGGTCCTCAGCTTTGCGAACCTGGGGACATTACTGGACATCTCAGAGCCTCTGTGTCGTCGTCTGAAAAATGAGATAAATCTGTGCCTCGCCTTCTCCTGCCTAAACCCATCTTCTTTCTTTGAACACTAACCCTTGTTAGTAAAAAATTGAGCCTGTCCTTAAACAAATACATATTTATATGTTTGCATATCTTACACATACATTAATGCTTTAATATATCATGTATGTTAAACATGAACAAAAATAGAAATTTCAGAAGCTGACACAAAAATAAAAGAATATTTCCTTCCCACTTCTATCCTGACTGTTCTCCTGTGCACAAGTCCACCACTTTGGAGACAGTGCTCTGGTTGTAATAGATTATTTATATTTCTCTACATGTGGCTTCTTTTTTTTCCAGAGTCTCGATACTCAAAGGGCTGGCCCACGACCAGCACCATCAGCATCACTTAAGACATATGAGACATGCAAAATCTTAGGGGAAACTGGGTGGCTCAGTTGGTTAAGTGTTGGACTCTTGATCTCAGCTTAGGTCGTGAGTTCGAGTCCCACGTTGGGTGTGAAGCCTATTTCAAAAAAAAAACAACCTCAGACCCCACCCCCCACCTGCTGAATCAGAATCTGAGTTTTGATAAGATCTCCAGATATGCACTGACCTAGAGCCTTTTCCTTGAGTAAGCTCCCTTCATTTGAGTGTCTAAAGAATGTTTGCTTACCTTTCAAGACTCCAGGGGCACACAGGTGTTAATTGGTCCTTCCCTGACCCCCTCATGCCCACCCTGAGTTAGATGCATTGACATTTCTGATCCCATGTACCTTAATGTGCTTTGGTATAGTGACAGCTCTTAGATGCTCACTAGACTCTGAGCTCTTGACATCAGAAACATTATCTTGAACATATCTGTTAGTCTTCTTGGCACTTCACAGGAGTCTGTTATCAGAATCAAATGAGATCGTCTCTGGAAAGACGACCATTTATTCATGCATTCAAGAAATATTCCTGGAGCGGACCCCCAGATGCTAGGAAAATTCACAGTCGTGCAGTAGAAAGAAAGCAGAGAGACAGCCCTCTCTTCAGGACCTCCAGGTATTAAATATAAAAAAGTCATGACTTTTATCCTCTGCCCTTGGTTGTTCCTGTATCAGTGCTTTGGCCCCAGGCATTCCGGAGAGTAATAAGCTTCTGTGGGAGCTCACTTGTTCTCTCTTGGGACTGCTGTTGGGCTGGAATGTCCCGGTATCTTGTCCAGGAAACCAGTCTTTTGGTTTTCCTGGGACCCCAGCTTGGCTCCCCAAACCCAAGACCTTCTCTTTCTCCTCTACGGGCCGAACTACTTTTAGCTGCAAAACAAATGGAAACTTACTTACATTTTCAGTGGGGAATTCAATAAATAAACCCAGAAGAATGGCTTAATAAGAATTTAAAACAATGTAGTAAAAGAGAAGAGCGATGGGCAAAATTGTTCTTCTTTTCATTTAATAGATCCCCCTTGTACTGATCTCTATACCGTGGTTCAACGAAACTGTCTCCAGTTTTAAAAAAAAGCTCAAAATGAATTTGCTACTACTACTATAGTGTGGAATTTCAGAATACCTGGTATCATGGCCTAAATAAAAACTAGAAGCCCAGAAATTATGCTCTAAAAAACAGACTACACCATATTTGGTGGACCATCTGTCATGGTAGAATTAATCTCTAAATAAACACATCTAGTTAATTCCAACAGTTCAGAGCAATTGCTATACCTTGCCAGCTGCCCAGGTCCAGTTGAAAAGGGGATAGCTACTCCTCTGTTACAAATATAGGAAGTGAAGCATGGGGGGCGGGCGAAGAGCCCTTTTGTGAACTCTCATTCCCATACGATGCAATGTGAACTTTCCTGTACTCACCAGCTCTTATAATCTCACCTTAGTAACTTCTATCCTAGCTGGATCTGTCACATTCAGTACACAACATTTTAGATAAATTTCCTCTAAGGCTTTGCCTGCCTTCTATAATTTTAATGCAATATTTCTAGAATACTTATTCATAGATTAACTTTTAGCCTCTTACAGCTGTAGTTTCTTTCCTCTGCTACTCAAGTTTCTTAACCTAATTTGGAGCATAGAAGTGCTGATGCACAGCTCTATGTGAATGGCATTTCCTGGAATTGTTCAGTGCACAACTTGTACTACATTACGTAGCAGCCCTGTTCTTACTCTTTTCTCAATTTTGTTCTTAAGCGTACTATTTCAGTGTTATTGGTTTATATGTTTTTCTGTGTAATTTTAATTTGTAGACTGTTTTGATAGGTAAAGCATTAATCTCAGAAGACTGGTTTTCTAATGGAAATGCTTAACTATAATAGCATGAATGGTGTCACTATAATTGCCATTTAAAGAGGGAAGCAGAGAATGAGGTGGAGTGTTGGGCTCATTAATTTTCCTGCCTCTAACCACCAAGATTCAGATCCAGCTCAGGAGAGAGAGGCCAAAAGCCATATCAATCTATACAATCAATGTTTAGTGTAGTGAAATGGAATGTCACAAGGCAAAGGAAGGAACAGGCTGCTGGGCCACCATGTTGACCTTGAAGCAACAAAATAGAAATGTTAATTACCGTTTGGATTATCATTCTGTAATGATGTCTTTATTATGGTAATCATTAAATTTTAAACAGAGCTAAACACATTAAATCAGATCTTTAGGTCCTACTGCTTTAATTTGTAAAGATACTTACTCCAAATATATCTTTGAGACTAAAATGTATATAGTAATTTAGTTGAGCATAAAAAAGTCCAGAATATAATATATAGAAGTTACAGTCTTAGTGCTTCTGTAAAAACACTTCTTTAAAATCCCATGCCACGGTATATTTTTAACAAATATATTTTACAACACTTTTACATGAAAATAAAAAGAAATATATATGGACTGTATGGGGAATTACATACATTTTAAATAGGGAAAATCTATTTATTATTTTCACCAACTGGCACAGTTCTTTGGAAATGGAAACTACAATAAGTGATTGAATGAAACATTTCAATAATTTTTATCAGACGAATACAGCTATAAGCACATGCCAGTATTTTTAACAATACTGGATGACAGATTTGGGGCCCAGTGAAATGGGCCCTGGAATTTTATTTTAATTTATAGACAAATGAAATAAACAACAGAATTATATTCTTTGGTTACTGTGTGCGTATCCTTGCATATTGTACATTTTTCTTACACACATTTATCAAAATGTATATACATCTTTTTATAATAAAAAGATTATGATTTGAATATGTATTCTGCAAATTCCTACTTCTATAATTTTTAATCTCAGTTTCTTTAGTTGTAAAATGTGAATAATGAAATCTACCTCCTGAGAGAGGGTTGAGTGTATGTAAAACTCTAAGCACCCAGCAAATCTCATTACTCTCTGGATGTGGCCCTGACCCAGCCTGGAAGGTGGAGGTGTGGGCAATGTAGGCAATCTCTGTTTATACCAATTTCCTACAGATGTTCAACCTGTGCCTCCCTCTTGCTCTTTCTGGATTTGTTTTCTCTGGTGCTGGAAGACATACATGGTTCAGTTTCCCCTTAAAAATCCCAAACCTGATTTTCAGCTAGGAGAGTACATAGGACAGTATCCACGGCTTGCTTTAGTTCAACAATTTATTTGCCTAGTTAATCTAACAAAAAAGAAAAATATAGTGTAGAACTTTCTATATGGATGTTTGGGCCAAAAGGCCAGGTTAGCAAGAGCCATCTTGCTTATGATTGGCAGGTCATGAAGCTCACTGGGAGGGAAACTCAGTAATAGACCAGATTCAGCTACGACCAGGTTTTCCATATTATTGTGTGAACTTCTAATACTATGCCAATTTTTTTAAAAGACTGTATTTATTTATTTGAGAGAGAGAGAGCGGGAGGGGGAGGGGCAGAGAGAGAGGGACAAGCAGACTCCCTCCTGCGTGGGGAGCCTGATGCAAGGCTCGATCCCAGGACCCTGAAATCGTGACCTGGGCTGAAGTCAGATGCTTAATAGACTGAACCACTCAGGCGCCCCTAATACTATGCCAGTTTTTAAGAATTTTTGTGTACAATATTGACATCCTTTTTAAAATGTTTAATTATAAAATACATAGCACATGAAATTTACCATCTTAATCATTTTTAAGTATCTAGTTCAGTAGTGTTAAGCACGTTGAAATTGTTGTAACCAATCTCTGGAACTCTTCATCTTGAAACACTGAAACTCTACACTCATTAAACAACAATATTGACAACCCCATTTAATTCTACCTTAATATATAATGACATAAAACAAGGCCTTAAATAAGGTGATAGAGTAGTAAAATAGTCAAAGCAAATATACCACAATCCACATTACCACCGGATGCCTACACCCATGTATATTATTTTATTTAATACCCAGAATTTACTGGTATTAATATTCAATATCATTTAATTGATACTCAGATATTATTGCCTTGCTTTTTACTGATGAAGAAACATTACCAAAGAAGGAAACCATATTTCGTGAGCCACAAAGTTGGTAAATGAGAATCAGGATTTTCTCCCAGCTCTGGATAATGTCCCAGTCACTGTCTTTGCATTCCTCTGCTTTTCTCATAGCTTACATCCTATTAGCTCTTGCCTGGATTACTGAATGAACATTCTAGTCCCCTGGTTGCTAGTGTACTTCAATTCCTCTCCTTTTTGTGTCCAAAGAGGCCCACACCAGGTGCAAATCTGACAAAGCGATTTTCTGCCTACAATCCTACAATGAGCTCCTATAACATTAATGGCAAAAGTAAAAATGTTTCTTGTTTCTTTTTAGCTTTAATGAGATATAATTGACATATAATAAGCACACATCTAAGAGGTATACAGACTGGTGAGAGTGGACATCATGTGTACACCTGTAGAATTATCAACATAACCAAGATACGACACATGCCCATCACCCCTGAGTTTCTACCCTCATCTTCAGGCAGCCCTTAATAAAGTAACACTACAAAAAAACACATTAGCTTGTAGTTTCTACAATTTTGTATAAACAAAAATCATAAAGGATGTATTTTTTCTGGCTTCTTTCATGAAGCATAATAATTCTGAGATTTCTTCATATGGTTGGGTCTATCAGTAGTTGTTCCTTTTGGTTCTTGAGTAAGAACCCACTGAAGAGATAATCTGTGTATCCATTCATCGGTAGACATGCATTTTGTTTTCACTTTAGGGCTCTTGTGAACAAAGTGCTGTGAGCAATTACGTACAAGTCTTTGACTGAACATATGCTCTATTTCTCTTGAGTAAATACCTAGGGGTAGAATGGCTAGCACATAGAGTGGATAGACATTTTTAAGACAGGATCAAAATGTTTTCCAAAATACCGTATGAGTGGAGTATGAACATTCCAGTTGCTCCACATCCTCAACAATACTTGGTATGATCAGTCCTTTCTTATTTTTTTATTCTTAACCATTCTAGGCAGGTATGTAAGTAATATCTTATTGTGGATTTAACTGACATTTCTTTAATAACTAATAATATTAGGCATTATTTCATGGGCTTATTTACAATCTATCTATCTTCATTAGCAAGACGTTGGCTCAAAACTTTTGCGCATTTAAAAAATTTGGTTATTTGTCTCTATAGTTCAGTTGTAAGAGTTTTTGGTATCAACCCTTCATCAAATATATGTTTTGCAAATATTTTCTCCCCATCTGTCTTTTATTTTTGTAACAGTGTTGTTTGAACAGTAAAAGATTTTACTCTTGTTAAAGTTCAATTATTAAATTTTCTTCCTTATATTTTTGTGTTTCCTGTGTTCTAAGAAATTTTTCCTAAACTGAAAGTCATTAAGACTTTCCTCCTGTGTTTTATAGTTTTATAGTTTTAGCTCTTAAATTTAGGTGTGATCCATGTCGGCTGAAGTTTTGAATTTATTGTGAGGTCAGATTAATTGTTTATTTTTTGCATGTGGCTATCAAATCATTCCACCATCATTACTGAAAAGATTATGATTTTTTATTGAATTACCTTGGCACCTTTGTCAAAAATCCATTGACCACGTATTTGTGGGTCTACCCGGACTCTATTCTGGACCCTATACCTGCACTGATTTATTTGCTAAAACATACTCCAACACAATAGCATCTTAATTACTGTAGCTATGTGTAAACCGTCACATCAGAGAGTACATAACCTCTCACTTTAGTTTTCTTATTCAAATATATTTTGGCTATTCTAGGTCCTTTGTATTCCCATCTGAATTTCAGAGTCAGCTTGTTAATTTCTACAAAAGTCTACTACAATTCTGGCTGGGATCGCATTGAATCTATAGGTCATTGAGGGGAGTGTAGACTTCTTATAATGTTGTGTCTTGTGATCCATAAACAAAATTCTGTAGGATTTTCTATCTAGACAATCACATCATCTGTGAATAATGGCAGTTTGAATTTTTTCTTTATACTCTCGATGCACTTTATTCCTTTTCCTTGTCTTACTGTACTGGTTATAACCACCAGTATACTATCAATAGAGATAATGAGTGTGTATACCCTTGCCTTATTCCCAAACTGAAGAAGAGAATTCAAGTCTTTCACCACCAAACATGATGGCAGCTGTACATTTTTCAGAGATGTCTTTTATCACTCTCTTTCTGATGTCCTGAGAGCTTTTATTTGGAATGAATGTTGAATTGTTTCAAATAATTTCTTTTTTTTCTTTTTTTGTATGTATCAGGATGACCACATTGGCCTCTCTGAACTCCCAGACCCATCTTCTCAACTTGGAAAAACTTAGGACTCCATCTGAATTTCCCCTGCTGTGCTGTGGTCTGGAAACCCTCCCAGAAGGAAGCAAAACAATTGTAGGGCTCACCTGCTTGTTTCCTCTCTCTGGGTTCTCTGCCATGTGCCACCTTGTGTATTGTCCAAAAATTGTTCTTTCGTGTATTTTTTCCTATTGTTTAGCTGTTCCATGTGGGAAGATAAATCCAGATGCTCTTAATTCATAAGTGTCAGATATTGATGTCATCCTGTCTATTTACAGAAGCCTTATCTCTTACCAGTCTCCAGCTTGCAACTCTTTCTTCAGACCAACAGACTACCCATGGAACTCCAAATGTTCCATGTCCCTTCTCTGTGTCTTTTCATACTCTGCTTCCTCTGCCAAAGGTGCCTTTCTCTTCACCTCTATAAACCCCTTATCTTAGAAGATAAAGTCCAGCTGCTATGCCCTCCCAGAAACCTTACTTGTCCTTCCATAAAAATGAGAGTCCCTCCTGCATGCACCACACTGCCTTGTGATTATCACTATCATATCAGTACTAACCTGCTTACCCAACAGATTCTGGCTATTTGAGATCAAGACCTCTGCCATAGTCTGCTTGCTCTCCCAATGCCTAGTCTGCAATAGGAATCAATGAGACGAATAATAACTAACCCATTTCTCTGTCTACCTCGGCATAGATGTGCCTACATTTCACTGGAATTTTCTTAATACTATAGCTCTTAATATTTTAATCATGAATTGAGAAATATTTTAATGAGAAGTTGAGAAACCCGAGTCTCTTTTGCTCTACAAAATGAATTAATCTGAAGTGTAATACATATTTTTCTTATTCTTAAGCTTGTTTTATATAAAATAACTATTAAGAATACTTAATATAAAATTTCCCTAGAGTTTATTTGTGCTTATAGGTGATACAACTGTATTGTGATAGAACAGGAAATTAATAGTAATGGAGGGAACAAGACAGAAAGACAAAGAAGAAGAAGACCAACATCTTTGAATTTGTCTTTGACATTTAAATTTATAAGTATTTATATGGTAGTCCTCCACAAAATTGTTTCACCTCGTTTTACTTAGGTTCCAATGTGCCTCTTGACACCGAAATATTCTTTGGTGTATTCCATATTATTCCACGGCAATAAAAACAATTTATATATCAAGCTATATTGCCCCAGAACAGCACATGCAAATGGTTACTCAAGGTCAAGTATCCTTCTTAATAATCTGTCTTATAGACCTTTTATGGTTCACTCATTTTTGTTGTTGTTGGTTGTGGTTGTATCTTTCCAAAAGATACACATAAGGTTTTGTCCATTGAGAACTAAAGTTGAGCATTCTTGGAGGCCCATTTGATTCAGAAGTAGAAAACCCGACAAGCTTACCTTGGCCCTCATTTTATTTTTAGACATCAACTGGCAATAATCCAACTGCTGATTACAACATATCCTTTTACTATCATCATAACAGATCCACTGAAGTAAGAAGAAATACTGCCCCTGGATTTTCCTGAAGAGTCCTGATTTCTAATATGGTCTCCACTGGCCCTTTTGTACACCTGTACTTGTCAAGTTAGTTATCTTGTTCTTTGCAAGGAAGATGGATGTGGTTGTAGTCGATGCTAATCTTTTCTAAAGTCATACTTTTATTTCATTGTTCAAATTTTTAAATCTATTGGAATATCATCTTTTTCCCTTTTCTGTTTTGTATCCTCCTTATTTGTTTCAGAGTGAGCAGAAAGGAAGGAAATACAGCAAAAAAGCATGTTCAAAGCCATCCACTTAAACCACCTTATTTTAAAGAGGACAACAAGACACAGAAAGACTAAATTAACCAAAGTCTCACAAGTACTTTACCCAAATGATCTCATCAAATCCTTGCAACAGCCTCATGACATATGTGGAAGCTACGCTGAGAGAAATAAAATAATTGACCCAGAGTTAAGAAACTAAGACCATGCAAGCCCAGGTTGGTTGGACTCCACAGTCTTTATGCTATACAATTATCTTTCCATGGTACCCTCAAAAATAACTAGGAATTTGGTGGTGCCTGGGTGGCTCAGTCGTTAAGCGTCTGCCTTCGGCTCAGGTCGTGATGCCGGGGTCCTGGGATCGAGCCCCACGTCGGCTCTCTGCTCAGCGGGAAGCCTGCTTCTCCCTCTCCCACTCCCCCTGCTTGTGTTCTCTCTCTTGCTGTCTCTCTCTCTCTGTCAAATAAATAAACAAAATCTTTAAAAAAATAATAAAATAACTAGAAATTTGAATGCAGGGGAGAGATGGGGAGAAAGAGGAGGGAGAGGAAGGGGAGAGAGAGAACTAATCTTTATCATGGTGTATACCCTGTAGTTAATTTCTGGAATAATCTTTTGAGTGTCCCTCCCTCAAGCTGAGCCAACCCTCCCAAGGGCAAGCTCATATTTTTGGTGAGTCTCCCAAGGCCTGGCACAGAGTAATACTGAATATATGGTCATGTAATTAATAAAATAAATGTAAAAATGTACTTAAATTTACTATCAGAATGTCTACATATTTTTGACTTAGAATCAAAAAGTAGGTCCTTAAAACAAGGCAACATCCTTCTATATTTATAAAAGCTGAAGAAGTAATTTTTTTTATGATCCTATTCCCACATTCCAACTTCAGAGTATAGTAACCCAAGATAAATTAGCACTTACAAAAATTTCATAACATGTGACCCCTGCGCTGGCAGGCAGGACCTTCTCAAAGCAAAACTCCATTCTTAGTGTAGAGTCATAGAAGACTTTCTCTTTGCACCCATTCCTGCTGCAGACAAGTGCCGAGGCCACCAGTCTTCCCTGTCATGCTTCAAACAGCAGTCTCATCTAGGACATCTCCCTGCTTTACGTGGTCATCAGCTTACTTTCAAATTACCCACCCCCACCCCGCAATTTATTGTAACTAAGACATAGTTTAAGTTGCAAACGCAATTGTACCCCTATAGCTTGGTGTGCCAGTTCCAGAATCCCAGCCAAACTTTTTATTTCTTTGTGAACTGTGACTGGTTTAGGAATATGTACACACCGGTGGAGAGACGGTGACCCATTTGTCTACTTCACATTACGTTTGGCAGTAGATGGAGTTGTAAATGTGGTGACAGACGCCAGCACTTGAGGGAGGGATGCACAGTATTGCTACAAGGCGGTTACGTTCACTCTATAGCAATACCAATTACTCAAGTCATTGTGTATCCAGGACTGCATCACTGAATTGCTGAATGTGCATATAGCAATTCAGAGAGAACTTAGAAACTTTAAATGTTTCTTCTTTTTCCATAAAATTGACTCACGTACGATTCTTAAGTGGTTTTCATATCCAGTTTAAAACCGAAAGCCTGTTCAGGGTCAAGTCCAGTTTGGTATTTCATGGTCCTGAAAAAGAAAATGAAATTTTAAAAAAGAATAGGATTCCAGTTTCCATTAATGGCATGCAAAGTGCCAGCAAGCACGGGTTTTACATAAAAGCTAAAAGATAAATTTAACTGATGTGTTTTCCAGTTAAACATTAGCTTTAACATGGATTGTGAGACTCTAACGTTTCACAAGGGCAGGCTTGTAATTGAGACACACAGTATTTAAAACAGGTGGAGACCATGCATAGCTTCCCTTGGAAGTTTAATGCCATAGCACATAATTAAATAGAATTTATTGAGCAAATAAGGAAATGTTACTCCAAATTAAGTCTTACAATTATGACTGTATAAGGCATTTATGTAGTGCTTTCTGTTTTCATAATAATTGCTATCACAGTGAGACCGTTTCACAAATATCTTTTCCTCTACTATTAAGTCTCATTTCATTGAAATATATCCAAGATCAGACAGTAAGTCTGGATATCACACACACAAGGGGACAATGCCAAAATCTTGTGCTCATCATTTACACAAGAGATACTTTAAAACTGGATTTCAGTCCAGACAAAAGCTTTGTGTGCAGAGTAGAAACTGCTTCCTGAAAAAACCTGTATCCATGACACTGAACACAATGGTCTCTGGTTTTTGACTTTCATCAGCAGTAGAGAAGCCCTGGTCATAAAAACCATATGATAGGAACCTTCAGGTTAAGGAATCAGTACATTGTAAGAAGAGCAACTGAAAACATACCAGGAGCATTGGCCCCGCCCCTCAGAGTCTCTGCGTTTCCATAACACCACAATTCAAAATACTTAACTCATTTGTCACAGTTGTTATTGTCTCTCATGATGGTGCCATAACACAGTCCACATTCAAGGAACTCACAGCCGAAGAGATCACAAAGTCAAAATAAACATTTACTCAACAGGAATGTGTTCTGGGATCCTTCCTCTGCACGTACCGGGTCCTTGGTAAACTGTGTCCAACAGAAGGGTGAATCAAAGATTGTAAAATTGTACTGGAGAGTGAAAAACCAGGATTAGCTTTCTGGAGGTGAGGCGGTCAAATGAATGATGGACTGTAGCTTAGTAAAGAAAAGAAAATGCAGGAACTGCTTGAGAACCTTCTTCAAGACTCCTGTCAACATTTTCTTCCCCATGCAATGTTCTAGGTCGCAGAGAAGGGCTCCATAACTCAGCTGCCTGGAGCAATCTGTAAACTGCCCATTTAAAGACATTTTGCCGAGGAATTACTCAGGATGTTTATGAATAATGGGATTTTTATTCTTTCAAAAAAAAAAAACCTTTAAAAACAATATAAAATGAAAAAGCAAATTTTACTAGTAAGAAAAACATGAGTACACTTTGTTCATTAGCCAAATACCCAGCACTTCCCTCCTCCCACCTCCACGAAGCTGTCAAGATCATGGCTCTCGAGAGCACAAGTGAATTAACTGATGCAGGGTGAGCAAAAGAAAACACATAAATCTGTGACCTTCTATGCCTGTGCTCTCCAGTGCTTGCTGGGACCATGGCCACTGCTGTCCTTACCACAGCTGCCAACATCAGTGGCGCTGGGGGGAAGGACCATGTAACCTTACTACTTAGGCTCCCTCCCAGGCCAGACTTCACCTGTTCGGGCTGATGGCAAGGCTTCCGAGAGACAGAAGACCTCATTCTCGCTGTCCCTTACTTTCACCCCTGTATTGTTCTCTGCCACCCCCCATAACTTCCCTGCCCTCTGGACATTTGAAAAATCCTCAAGTAGGGCACAATAGTACAGAAGTGAAATGCCTGCGACCAATATAGAGCAGTGGTAACAGGAGGGAGATGGAGTGGGTGGATTTTCAAGACAATAAGAATAAAAAGACCCGTCCTTGCAACTGCTTAAATGGGTAAGCATAATATATACCTCACGCTCAGGTAACTCAAAATGCTACTTTTCTGAATCATAAAATTCAATTCCTATTTTACTGAGTGCTTTCTCATTACACATTATATTCTTTAAGTTAATCTAGTGGCTAGACTCTATATTAACTCTCAGTCCTACAGATGACTCGGAGGCCTAGAAACCATTAGGGAAGTGGGGTCCTCCAGCACTGAATACATGGATTAATGTTTCAGCAAACTAATTAAGGAAGAAGAGTTTTGAGCCAAATGTTACCCTAGAGGTTTTTAAAGAAAAAGTCAGAAAGACTCATCCAATCTTTCCTCATAAACTTATAATCAAAAGCAATTTCAGAGTAGAAAATAGAGATCCAGTTAATATCCCTGAAGTAAATTTATCACTGCTGATAACCATCATCATTACTCAGAAAAAAGAGACTTTGAGGGTCCAGGCTACTCCAGGGCTCTCTACTTGATAGCCCAGAAAGACAGAGCATGGAAGCTTTGAGCCATCAAATGGCAAACTAGTAGGCTGTAAGAGTGTTACAAAGTCCAAAGTTATGACAATGAAAGAAAGACAAGACCTTGAGAAAAAGAGGAAAACTGAAATGACACCAGACTTTTCATTATTGGAAATCTCAACCAATTCAGCTTTTGGCCACATAAAAAAATTCTACACACCAAACACATCTTGAGGGGATCCAAGGATCTGCAAAAGAAAACCCCATCTCGTAGAGGAAATCACCATGTCAAGAGTGAATAATGGTGATGCTAACAACACTTAGAACCACTGCTGTTTGAGAAAAGTTGCAGAAGGTGGTTCTATAAAAGCAAGTGCAAAATATCATTTCGATCAAACTGACTTATGATAATCATGCTCATGCCTCTGCTGTTGTGTTTCCATTAACAGTCCTTGAAGAAGAGAGCTGCGTTGCTGCTATATGTGTGCCATTTTTAAAAACATCATCCTCTTTGTAACTGGTATGATGCTTTTCAGGCTAGTGTTAAATTGGACTTTGGAACAACAACCCCTTCCCCTCTGTTGAGGTCTCTTGCTAATTCACACATTCCAACTGTCCCTTTCCCTTGAGCTGGTCTGTCTCCATGCCTAACAGTGACCAATGTCAAACCTTCTGTATCTCTGATACTGTTTCATTATCATGGAGACACACCACAACTGATGACTTCAATCAAATTTATGATTAGCATACTTCTCGAGTAGAGCGTCAAGTGTAGGCAAACGTCATGAAGGAGTTTGAAAGGGGTAGTGTCTAGTGTTTCATCTTACTGAATGAACTAAGTCAGCCTATCTAAATGGTGTCCCATAAGAACCTGTGAACCTTGTTCCTCCGTGGGTGGTGGCCTCCTGTTCTCTTACTAGACTCCAGTGTAGCGTGATTCCTGACACCATCTACCCCATGTCTGTCAACTAAACTGCAGCAGATGTGGTCCTAATCTCTTCCATGTGGAGGGAAATATCATTTATAAGTGTACTGGGGACTTCTGCATCTCATGCAACAGCAGCTGGAAACTTTAATTTTCTCTATACAAAATACATGCGATATGGGTGTGAAATTACAGAAGGTTGTATTAAGTCTCCAGTTCTGGCACCTCATTAAACATTTTGCAATGTAGTCTCCATTTTAAAAAAGCAGACCACATGCATGAACTTGAATTTGTGTGCACATGATCCTAAAATATTCTGATGGGCATTCATCGGCAATTCCTCCTAATTTGAGTCACTTCAGTCAGGGGCTGCATTACACAAGAGAAAAATGAATGGTGAAGTCAGGATGAAAGGTTTTAGAGTATAATAGATATTCCTAATACCAAATGTCTTAACAAGAATGATGCAGCTTGTTTGCAGTCTTGAATCCCAAAAATGACTTCTTGTTCTGAAAAAAAAAAAGAAAAGAAAAGAAAAGAAAAGAAAGGTCCTAATGTCCCTTTAAAAATGCATGGTCTCCACTAGCAGAGGCCAGCTCAACATATTTTTATCAAAATAGACCAGGGCCAAGTACACTGTCAAATTAATGCTTGACATTAATTTGTTTCTTAATGGGTTTTTTTCTTTAATGGAGCTCAGACTTTGAAAAAAGCACAATGGCGTTAAAACAAATGTCCATATAATGTTTGAGGATCGTGCTCTCTGTGCTTGCCCGTGATTCTTCCCAGCACTCTACTCAGGAAGTGCCTGTTTTCAGTAAAGGTGAGATAAGAGATGGAATCTCTTGATGCCCTGGTTGATCCTTCCCCTGCCTCCTAAAGTATGATCAGTTTGCCACCCAGAAGTCCCTAAACACAAGTCAATCACTCAACTGAACAACAGGGATTTGATGCAATTTTAGAAGAAAAACTGATAAGACCTTCTCCTATATGGCCTCTTCCCCAGGGATCTTTAATGGTAATTTTATCTATATGCAATTTTTCCTTGAAGTGTTGTCTTTAAAACCCAGTCCTCCTGAAAGATGAGATCCACTATGTAAAGCTCTGGTACTGTCACATGGCTGCTTTAACATGATCTGGGCTGAGATTGAATTCCTAGGACAAAAAGAAGGAAAGCTGAACATATGGCTCCTGAAAACATCAATATATTTTCTGAATGCTCTAACTAGACTGATTACACGGTTTTTGTATTTTTCTTAGTTTTTTAAATCACAAAAAGCAATACCTTCTCATCTTTGAAAAGTCAGAAATCTCAACAAACTTACAAGACACAGAATCAATACTGTTAGCATTTTTGTACACTTATTTCCATTATGATAATATACTACACATATTACTTTATAGCTTGACAATTTTCAGACAATACAACTTGAAATTTTTCTCTTAGGAATATTCCTACTCAATGTGATTTTAATGACTCATGAATAGTACACCTTCAGGACACAGCAATTTATTTAACAATTCTTTTATTGTACTTTTTAGGTGTTAATATTTCCATATTTTTATTTAAAATGTTAAAATGATGGGGGAAAACTGAAAGCTTTTCCCCTAAGGTCCGGAACAAGGCAGGGAGGTCCACTATCACCACTGCTGTTAACATAGTACTAGAAGTCCTAGCCTCAGCAATCAAACAACAAAAAGAAATAAAAGGCATCCAAATTGGCAAAGAAGAAGTCAAACTCTCACTCTTTGCAGATGACATGATACTCTATGTGGAAAACCCAAAAGACTCCACCCCAAAATTACTAGAGCCCATACAGGAATTCAGCAAAGTGGCAGGATATAAAATCAATGCACAGAAATCAGTTGCATTTCTATACACAAACAATGAGATAGAAGAAAGAGCAATTAAGGAGCCGATTCCATTTACAATTGCACCCAAAACCATAAGATACCTAGGAATAAACCTCACCAAAGAGGCAAAGAATCTGTACTCGGAAAACAATAGACCACTTAGGAAAGAGCATTCCTCAGGAAAGAGGAAGACACAAAGAAACGGAAAAATGTTCCATGCTTATGGATTGGAAGAACACTTATTGTGAAAATTTCTATGCTACCTAGAGCAATCTACACATTCAAAGCAATTTCTATCAAAATACTACCAACTTTTTTCACAGAACTGGAACAAATAGTCCTAAAATTTGTATGGAACCAGAAAAGACCCCAAATAGCCAAAGGAATGTTGAAAAAGAAAACCAAAACTAGTGGCATCACAATTCCAGACTTCAAGCTCTATCACAAAGCTGTAATCATGAAGACAGTATGGTACTGGCACGAAAAGCAGACACATAGATCAATGGAACAGAAAAGAGAACCCACAAATGGACCCTCAGCTCTATGGTAAACTAATCTTCAACAAAGCAGGAAAGAATAGCCAATGGAAAAAAGACAGTCTCTTCAACAAATGGTGTTGGGAAAATTGGACAGCCACATGCAGAAGAATGAAACTGGACCATTTCCTTACACAAAAATAGACTCAAAATGGATGAAAGACCTCAATGTGAGGCAGGAAACCATCAAAATCCTAGAGGAGAACACAGGCAGCAACCTCTTTGACCTTGGCTGCAGCAACGTCTTGCTAGACACGTTTCCAAAGGCAAGGGAAACAAAGGTAAAAATGAACTATTGGGACTTCATCAAGATAAAAAGCTTAAACATGGCAAAGGAAACATTGACAGAACCAAAAGACTACCAACAGAATGGGAGAAGATATTTGCAAAAGACATATCAGGTAAAGGGCTAGTATCCAAAATCTATAAAGAACTTATCAAACTCAACACCCAAAAAATATATAATCCAATAGAGAAATGGGTAGAAGACATGAATAAACATTTCTCCAAAGAAGACATCCAAATGGCCAACAGACACATGAAAAAATGCTCAACATCATTCGGCATTGGAAAATACAAATCAAAACCACAATGAGATACCACCTCACACCAGTAAATGGCTAAAAATAACAAGTCAGGAAACAGATCTTGGCAAGGATGCAGAGAAAGGGGAACCCTCTTACACTGTAGGTGGGAATGCAAGCTGGTACAGCCACTCTGGAAAACAGTATGGAGGTTCCTCAAAAAGTTGAAAATAGAGCTACCCTACAACCTAGCAATTGCACTACTGGGTGTTTACCCCAAAGAAGCAAATGTAGTGATCTGGAGGGGCACCTGCACCCCAATGTTTATAACAGCAATGTCCACAACAGACAAACTATGGAGAGAGCCCAGATGTCCATCGACAGATGAATGGATAAAGAAGATGTGGGATATATATACACAATGGAATATTACCCAGCTATCAAAAAAATGAAATCTTGCCATTTGCAATGACATGGCTTGAACTAGAGGGTATTATGCTAAGTGAAACAAGTCAATCAGAGAAAGACAATTATCATGTGGTCTCACTGATACGTGGCATTTAAGAAACAAAACAGAGGATCATAGGGGAAGAGAGGAAAAAATAAAACAAGATGAAACCAGAGAGGGAGACAAACCATAAGAGACTCTTAATCATAGGAAACAAACAGGGTGCTGGAAGGGAGGGAGGTGGGGGAATGGGGTAACTGGATGATGGACATTAAGGAGGGTATGTGATGTGGTGAGCATTGGGTATTGTATAAGACTGATGAATCAAAGACCTGTACCTCTGAAACCAGTAACATATTATATGTTAATTAATTGATTTTAAATTTTTAAAAATGTTAAAAAATAAAAAAATAAAATAAAATGTTAAAATAGGGGTACCTGGGTGGCTCAGTCAGTTAAGCGTCTGCCTTCAGCTCAGGTCATGATCCCGGGATCCTGGGATCGAGCCGCGCATCGGGCTCCCTGCTCAGTGGGGAGCCTGCTTCTCCCTCTGCCCTCTCCCCCCCGCCCCCGCTTGGGCTCTCTCTCTCTCTCTCTCTCTCTCATCAAATAAATGAATAAAATCTAAAAAAAAAAAATGTTAAATTCATATACTGATGAATCTTTTTAAAAATCTCTGGGCATTTTTTTAGGATAAAAGTCTTTAAGATAAAACCAGAAGTGAACTTGCTGGTTTACAGAAAATAGACATCACTTGTTCTGTTGATTTTTGGATTCCGTTGCCTTCTAGAAAGACTGTACAATTTATTCACAATTGCAGTTTATTAGAGTTCCGCTTTCCATCATCCTCACCAGCTATGGGTATCTTAATTATTTTAAATCATTGCCAGTAGGATAGTCTGCCATAAACAGGAGGATCCTGACCAGGACACCTCAGAAAGAAAGAAGAAAGTTCAGGTCTTGCTAACACACCAATTCAGTGCACGTATTGGGCAGACAGTCAGCCACACCATCATTCAGAGATCTCAGGCTCTGTCCATCTTTCTTTCTTACAATGCCCATCCAGGAGGGCTTTCAAAGCCTTGGCTGGACCTTCTGCATGTATCTGGCACTCATAAGAAAAGAGAGAATCATACATGGGAGACTTTTATAATCAAGGCAAGGAAATGACTGACCATACTTGTTCACATATTCCAGTAGGCAGAACTCATTCTCAGAAATACACTCCATTTTAAAGAGGCTTCAGACACAGTCTAGTTTGTGTGCCTGGGAAGAAAGGTAACAGATCTGGCCAATATCTAGCCATCTTGGCCAAAATATTAATATTTGTTTTATTTATTGTAAGTGAAAAGTTTCTACCTTTTTAAAAAGAAAATGCAGTCTGTTCACCGTGTCTTATAATAATCACAGATACACATGTGATTGTATGCCCGTCATTCTGGTTTTGTTTCATGCAACCTTGTTGTGTGCTTTTCACCCTTCACTTCTGCTGATTGGATGAGACTGTTAACCATTCCATTTTCCTCTCGTCAAACTGAAACAACTACTGTTCTTTTCTATTCCAGTAATGGCTGCTGTATTATATACGGGACTCAATAAGATTGACCATGAACAAGATAATGTTTTTCCCCACAATGTCTTCCTGAATTATTTCCTTCTCCACCTCTCTTTGATATCATATCTCATATGATAAGAGCTTTTGAAACCCTTTTGCTTCCTCTTTCTCCTATTCTCTTTTGTTTCCTCTTTCAGGAGGTCTCTGAAATGCCATTATCTCTTCCTTATCACTACTTCCTCCTACTCCTAGATTTTGATTAAAAATTCCAGAAATCAACAGCATTTCTATGAAAGAATGAACTTTCTGCTTCAAGAATTATTATGTTAAAAATATCAGTCTCTCCTTAGTTTTTATATTTCAACTATGTCATCGATTGATAGATGAATAAATAAAGAGCCATCTTGAAGTCTCTGGTCATTTTGTTATATATTAGTGTCTTTTTTTTTTTTTTTTAGTATTTTCCCCAAATTAAATACAAGGGTGGTAATTCTTGGTTAGAAATAGAGTTTTTCCTTTGCAGTCCTTTGCTCACAATGTATAGATTCTATACCACTTCTTGTAGGTTCTACTCTTACAGATGAAGAATCTAATGCCAGTCTGATACACTATTTTTCTCCTTTGTGCCTTTGTGGGAACTTGTCCCTTCGTGTAACACAAGGTTTCTCAACGTTAGCATGATTGACCTATTGGGTTGTGTAATTCTTTCTTGTAGAAGCTGTCCTGTGAATTGCGGGATATTTAGCAGCATCCGTACCATCCACCCATTAGATGTTAATGCCACATCTATTACCCCTGAGTTTTGACAACCAAAAATGTTTCCAGAAATTGCCAGATGTCCCCTGGGGAATGAAATTGCCACACTTTGAGGACCGCTGTTTTAAAAGTTTGTAATATTTGTTTTTATCTGAGAGTTTGAGAAATTTTACCAAGATGAACCTAATTATGAGGGTTTTTTTTAAATAAATTTGCTTATACGTGCTTCAATTTAGGTAAATCCTTTTAAAATTATATACATCCTTATGCAGAAGGTAGATTTTGAGGCTCAGGTTGAACCCCTTGAAGGAAGATATTCTGTTCTGTTGTCTCTCACAGTATCCCAAATCAGACATGGAAACTCCAGCCTTCAAATTCAATCTATGTTGGCCTTTGTGAGATCATAAGACTCAGAAAATTCACATGAGATCAAAGCTGATCTTTTTTTGGCCGAGCACAGACCCCTGCCAAGCTGACAGCAGATTCTTCCTCCATCCCCTAAGATTTCACCAAACCGGCAGTCCCTGGGCACAGCAGCCATTTGTCCCGAGAAAAGCAAATCATTCTATAGTTAGTAGCAATGTATAAGGAAGTTTATATTCAATCTACCATGTTCCCAGAGTCACCTCAGAATTTACTTTAGAAGACTTGCTCTTGAAAATATCAAACAGTTTGGGAAAACTTGGGAAAGACCTGGGGAAGAGACTATTCCTTGTATGAAACTCTCTTCAATTTAAATGACAATATAATAAGATTAAGCACAAAGCAAAAATGAGAATTCATTTGTAAGTGATGCAAATTATTTTAGAATTCCACAGAAATCAATAGTGATTTTTAAGCCAGTATGAAAACAGTAAAGATTTTTAATATTAGAAATAAGATCTCTCTCGGGTTCGAGTTCAAGATGAAGATTAGGAAGACTCTGAACTCACCTCCTCACAGCAAATTACACCTAGTAATAGAACAATTCTTCCTGAAGAAGAACTGAGGGCTGACTGCACAGCTACTGAACAACCGAAGATAGAAAGAATGGCAAGACAGATGGAGAGACAGTAACAATGGCAACCCCCACCCCCAAGGCTGCAAACTCCAATGGGGAGGGATAGTGCTGAGGGACCAGGAACAGATCCCTCTGTCCTCGGGCACAGAGAAAAAGCTACAATTTAAAAGACCAACTAAGAGCATATAAAAGAGACAATATTAAACTCTGCCAAGTGGTGGAGGAGCTTCAAGAAAGATCTTTATGTCAGAAGGACTACAAAGAACTATGGTTTACGTTCCCACCCCATATTAAAAGCTTTGACTGGAACAGGGTTCTGCACACCATTACAGGTGGGACTGGTCATCTCAGGGAGCTCTCCACTTCAGTGAGCGGAGGGTCCACAAGCCCATGCCAGCAGCCCTGTGGTGCTGCAGCAGAGAAAATAAGCTGCAATTTCGTGTGAGTTTCTTTATCATTCTAATTTTTTAATTTAATTTTTTTATTTTTAATTTTTTTATTTTTAAAGTTTGTCTTGTTTTGTTTTTATTTTTTTATTTTGTTTTATTTTTCTTTTTGGTTTTGTTCTCTTGTTTTCTCTTTTTTATTATTATTTTTTCTTTTTTTTAGATTTATTTATTTATTATTTTATTTATTTATTTACTTATTTACTTACTTACTTACTTATTTGACAGAGACAGACACAGAGAGAGAGGGAACACAAGTAGGGGGAGTGGCAGAGGGAGAAGCAGTCTTCCCGCTGAACCAGCAGCCCGAGGCTGGTGTCGATCCCGGGATTCTGGGATCATGACCTGAGCCAAAGGCAGACGCTTAACGACTGAGCCACCCAGGTGCCCCTATTATTTTTTTCTTTATTCTTTCTGTAAAAAGTCACAGTCTTAAAGACTAACTAGCATATACAACTACAGTTCCAGCCAGCCAGCAAAAGTTACCAAGCTCACACAGTCTGCATAGAGGATACATACACAAGACTACTCTTTCAACTTTAGGAGAAGTGGCCATTTCTCTGAATCCATAGAAACACAGAAAGTGAACAAAATGGAGAGACAAAGGAATATGCTCCACAAGAAAGAACAGGAAAAAAAAAACAAAACTTCAGAAAAAGAACTAAATGAAACAGACATAAGCAATATGCCTGATAAAGAATTTAGAGTAATGACCATAAAGATGGACAGGAGAAAAGGCTGAAAGAACTCAGGAGGACTTTAATAAAGAGATAGAAAATATTAAAAAACCAATCAGAGCTGAAGAATGCAATAATTGAAATTTAAGAAAAACACACACACTAGAGGGAATCCGCAGTAAATCAGAGGATGCAGAAGAATGTATCAGTGATTTGATCATTAAATAAATAAATAAATAAATGAATAAATAAATAAATAAATAAAATTACTTCCTTGAAAAAAATTTCTCTCTAGTATTGAAAATGCCTCCAACAGTGTATATAAACATAAAAAGAGTCCACTGCCTGTATGCCATAAAAAAATAGATACAGAACTAGAGATAAAGAGAATGTGCCATGACAAAATAGAATAAGATCTTAAATAGAACCCAAAGGAACCATCAAAGTAAAAAGATCTGTTCCTAAGGAATGATTTTCAGAGGTAATAAGTCAAATATATTCAAATAGGTGCTAAACAAAAGCAGTATGGTTTCATAATATACAATACAAGCCTAAATACAAAGGACAGAATTTCTCATTTATCAGTGACAGAGGCAAATAGAAAGTCCGACCTTAATCTTATCAGATGTGCCCTTAGCAGAGTGAGCAAGGAACAACCACAAATATCAAAAGCAAGGAACAACACGGAGAAAACTTGGTGCATTTGTTTGACTGATAATCAGATCAACTTCACAAGATTTTTTTTAGTGATTTCATTACAAAGGGATTTCATAAGTAACACTCTTTGGCATGCCCTTATCCTTTTAGCACTAATTGTTGTGAGTTTTCAAATGAGCAGAAAATATCTGCATCAAAACTCAGACTATTTTTTTTTCCTGAACTCTTGCAATCATCGCTGCCTTCCAACAACACAGGGAGAAGCTATAGGTGGGCAGCACCACACAATGGCAGAAAGGAACGACAAAGTGCATCTACCGTGGGCATGTGTCACAGCTGGAAGGGAATGTGATAGTGGACATTGACACAGAGAAAATGCCCATCTCCCCCAGAAATGCAATCTGACCATGGGACTGTTAGAGTCCACACACAAAGAAAGCCAAGGTCAGACTTCAAACAAAGCAGGTGGAATTTCCTGGAAAGTCATTCAGTCTAGTCTGCCCCATGAAGAGGTGGGCCTCCCCACTAGCCTTTCAGAATCAAAAGTGGTGGGTCTCAAATGGGAGACAGATGAATCCACCAGTTAGGGACCTTATGGAAAGGCAACCCTATGGCTTCTAGAGATTCTGCTTGATTAGGTCTATGGAAGAGCCCTAGAATCTGCATTTTGAAATTTATTCAGGGGCACCTGGGTGGCTCAGTCACTGAAGCAACCGACTCTTGTTTCAGCTCAGGTCATGATCTCAAGGTTGTGAGATCGAGTCCTGTATCAGGCTCTCCGCTCAACCTGGAGTCGGCTTGGGACTCTCTCTCTCCCCCTTCCCTCCCCCACCTCTCTCTCCAAAATAAATAAATAAATCTTTTTTCTTTTTTTTTTTAAGAAATGTATCCAGGAGTTCCTAGATCTCTTTGGAAAGCACTACTAAAATTGCAGAGAGACTCAGAAAACCTGGAACTGCCTTTATCAAGCAATGGTCAAATGGACCCCTTTCTTGTTGTATTTCCTTTGGTCTGCCGCAAATAAAGCAAGTAAGTACCAAGACTAAACAATTCTCATGGAAATAAATCTTGGAGTACCACTGATTCTCTCCCCTGCTCCAGAGGACTAGGAGAGATACAAGAGATCAAAACTTTGACTGCAAGAGCCACCCATACATTCTTATGGGGAAAAAAGGTGTGAGGACAGACATATTTGTAACATTGAGTTGCTTCTTCAGCAGTCCTGGAGAGGTTCAGAAGCTGGGGGAAGGCAGATCACCAAAGAAGAATCCAGAAACCCGGCCATGATCTTTCCTTCTCTCCTCCAGAGAATTATATACTTCTTAATTCCTTGTAGCCACTTCAACAAACATTGTAAGCCAAACTGCCCAGGATGCTCTCACAAATGTTATCTTCTGAATTACAGTGTGGGTGGTGAGGTTGTACAATATTTGTGCAGTCTGAGCATGTTATTGAAACTTAGTTCAGAACATTATTCTGCAGGTGGTTCTCAGATTTGGAGATGATGCAAATGAAGTATTTAGCAGAGCAATCAATAGATTTGATGAATGGTTGTTGCTTTTGTTGTTGTGATTAGTATTAGTATTAGTATTAGTATTAGTATTAGTATTAGTATTAATGATGCACCATATGAAGTGTGATAGTAGGGCACCAATTGACTCATCATGACCCATCACCAATCGTGAGAGAGGATTGGGTCAAGCAAAACCTTCCCAACCTCAATACCTGTGCTCTGGCTACGACCTCACATAGACCATCATTGCTGAAATATCTTCAAAATAACTATGGACATTAGTTGCTACAGAGCCTAGCATTACTCCTGTGAATTTTAAGTGGAGTATAAGGAGAGTGTCTTAGTTTTGGTTACTGTACCAAAACACCTTAGACTTAAACAACATTTATTTCTCACGGTTCTGGAGGCTGGGAAGTCCAAGGTCAAAGCACACAAGGCAAATTCAGTGTCTGGTGAGGGTCCACTTCCTGGTTTTCTTGCTGCATCCTCCCGTGGCCTAGAGATAGCCAGTTAGCTCTCTGGCCTCTTCTTTAAGGGCACTAATCTCATTCATGAGGGTTCCACTCTCATGACTTAACTACCTCCCAAAGGCTTCACCTCCAAATACCATTACATTGAGATTAGGGTTTCAACTTACAAATATGGGAGGAAGGCGTAATACAAACATTCAATTCACTGCAGAGAGAAAACAATCAAGATCATTTGGCTACTTGGGGTATTTTGCAGGGGACAGTGGGTGTGGGAACACTGATGGCTGCCTTCGTGGTTGGACATAAAGAGCAAGCATGAATCTGGTTGGCACATACCAAACAACACCACTTATTTTGTGGTTTCTTATTTACCTCTGATGCCTAAATTTGGCCTTTATTGCTCTTAGAGTTCCTGATTGTGTAGAGAAATCCTCTGTACGGCAGCCCAAGTTTCTGGGTACACAGATATGGTAATATTGCATAAAAACTCAGGGTTTGGTCAGAAAGAAGCAAATGATAAGAGGGTCAGTTATCTACCCTGTGTCCAACACACATCAGCCTCATAAAAATGCCCTGCTATGGTAGGGCTCCAGAGTGTCCAATCCCCATTCATCAACAAAATAACCTTGCCAGCTGGGCTGACCTTCCTCCAAACACGCACGATACAGACATTACTGGTGGCATCCAAGGAGAAAAAGAGGCATTTTCCTCAAAAGCAGATGGTTCTCTTTTAAGGGATCTGCCCAGAAAAGGGCACCTGGGCCTTCCCTGCTACTTTTATCTCCTGAGGCTTACCTTAGTACAAATGAATTAGAACCATCAATTAAAAGGATGTGGGGTGGGGGAACAGGGAAAATCTATTAAACATTCATAGACACAAAATTGTAGAATTTATGAAGATGAAAAACTTAAAGTATTCAGCACCTTTATGCAACCCTCATGCATCCTTCAATTATGCAAATGAAGTTAATAAAATCAGAATTCATTTAAAATGTACATACCTCCACCACCCCATCTCTCCAGGCACACATTTACTCATTTCTCTGTTAATCAGTGACGGTAACTTTTTAACCTCCCAGGGTTTGGGAAACAGAAGCCCTAAACCAAAACAAAAGATGTCTTCCACTGAGCTATGCCAGGAGACGAAAATGAATTGTTCTTCCAAGTGAAAGTTTGAAGTGAAAGAAGCAAGTGAAGATACTTTCCCTCAGTCAGAGACAGTCTGTTCATGGAGACATTTGTTCAAACTGCCCTACCATCTAGTTTCAAAGCTTTGCAAAAGGAAACCATCTAATATATTACAACATATTTAGTTTGTGATGCCTTTTATAAGACAGGAAAAGAGAAAAAAAAACAAAAGGAATAAAAGAAAGAAGGAAAGGGAGGAAAAGAAAAATACTATGTGTGTTCTTACTAATTTACACTAAGTCATAGCAAAGTGACATTAAATTAGTGTTTTTGTAACAGGTAATTCATAAAGCAATAGATTTTAATTACTTTCATTTATTATAAATACTGTGACTTCAGGATTCAACTACAAACTGCAATTTTCCATGTTTCAAAAAAATATATACTTAGTCATTAGCATGGGTTTACAACAGTATAATCCATTTCTGTGAAACTGTTTTCACAAAGAACTGAAACATGACTCCATGCTTTTGTTTATATTATCAATTTCTTGGCTATAAATGTCTTCATTTCATACACAGTGCAGAGGTAAATAGTATCCTGCTTTGCTTAATTATCACCAAACCCCAATTAGGAGGGTTCAAGCCAATCACCTAGTGTTGTACAATATATTCACAGTATTGTCAATACAGACCATGAGTTATGTATGTTCCCAGGTATGATTTACAATAGTGGTCAAAACTTTCATTACAGTGGTCCATAAAATATTAGCTTATAGTCACTGGAATGCAGTGTTCGTCATTATCCTTCTAGGACTGTAGATCAGTTATGTGAGCACAGCATCATACAGGAGAAAATAAAATGCAGTTAAGTAAAAATGGCATGGTTAGTGCCCTTTGGGAGCTCATATTTAAAATGGAAATATAAGCTTACCCCTGAGAAAAGACAAGAGGAAATGGGCTTAAATTTATAGAAAGAGGGGACAAACCACTTTTCCTCCTGTTCTGCACCTCCCCATCCTACCCATGAGGTTGCTAACTGCCAGGTGACCCAGACAATAGAGTGAAAAAGTTGAAGAAATTATCTAGCTGACCATGATCTTATCCTTATGTGAAAAAAACTAAAATAAAATAGAGATTGCACATGTGTCTCATCCTTCCTCTTTCATTTAGATACTTTTTTTTTTTTATATTGTCGGGGCTGCACTAAGAGGAGTTTAAATGAAAAGAGTCACTATCCACTACTTTCAAACCAAGTTAGGAAATTAATTGTTAGTAACAGTTGGAAGACTCTGCTGGAGGCCATAACAATAGATCCCTAGATATTGTGAAAATTAAGACCGTTGTTTATTTGTTCTGGAATAGCACTCCTACAGTTTGGCAATCACCTCGTTATTGGCTTCCGGGTCCCAGTTTCGTCCTTCATCTCTTCAAATGGGATCATCAAACTAAACCAAACCAAATTTCTTCCAACGTAATTTGCTTGAAAGACTCTCAAGGTGTCAGGAAGCCAGACAAAATAATTAGAATAGAAAAAAATATTTCTTTTAAAAACCAAGGTGGTAATGTAGGAACATCACAAGTTAGAGGGAGTCTCAGCTCCACCAATGTTAACACTATCTGTGGGAACCTAAGGAAGTTTCTTAATTATTTTGTAAAAGTTTCTCCTCATCCACAAAGTTGAGTATTGTTTTTGAGGATTAGGAATAGGGGGTGCAAACTACTTAAGGGCAGTAACATAACAAAGAAAAGTCATGAAAAGCAAGAGAAAATGACTCAGGACAAAGTTTTGGGAAAACTAAACAGAAGCACAGAGAAGAAAAAACAGCTAAGATGAATAATCAGAAGGGAAGGAATAGAGTCAGAAAAGTAAAACGTAGGGAGGTTAAAGGAGAACTGTAGTACAACGAAGCAGACAATTTAAGAGGGGGAGAAAATCAAGAAAATATCTCTACTTGAGATTAGAAGTAAATTCCCAACATCTTGGAGCAAGTATTTCTTTATGGATCTTGGCTATATTTCTTGTGAGGATCTTGTCTCCCCACCCTGGGATTGAGGAACATTATTTGGCATTTCATTTGTATCTCCATCCACACCCAGCACTGCTTGGGCAACAAAGCACCCCAGAATAACTACCACAGAATAAGAACCACAAATGCATGCGAATGATGCCGCCTTCAGTGGTGAGTTTTTATAGAAAAGTGAAGAAGACTCATGAACAGAAGAACACTGAGGTTTCTCTGGACAGAGGAACTAGATGGAGGTAGTGGAGAAGCAGGTGTGAAACTGAGTGTATGCAGCAGAGTGTAAGGAAGAGGTTGAAGCAAGGAGTTGGAGAACAGACAGCGCCGGGCTGAAGCCCGTGAGCTCAGAACCAAGGCAGAAAGGATCTGAACTCCGCTTCACAGCTGAGTTTGGAAGGATACTTTTCTAAGCCTCCCGTTCCTTAACTGTAAATTGGGTTTTAATATTTTCCTGGGAAATTGTGAGGTTGAAAGAGCTTTGTGACTGTCAATCATTTGTCACAGTGCCTGGGACATAGTATGCCCTCGATAGATGATAGCCAACCCCACCATAATTATTAGCATCACCACAATCACTAAGCCTTAGTAAAGAATGTAAGAAAGGAATAGAAGAGGAGCCTATGAATTGTATGGAGACCACAGAGAAAAATCTCTGTATCTTCAGGGCAAGCGTAAAGTTACTGCTGAGTGAGGAGTGTGGCATCTGAACACAGCGTCAGGAGGGAGATGAACCTGGGAGGACAGCTCTGCCTCTCACCGGACTCAGGAAGGAGAAAGAAGGGGCATTGTTGCCAGCACAGGACCCTCGGTGGAGTGAAAGCTCCTAGCTCTGTAAGCCTCGTTCAGGGCACAGAGCTGCGGAGGGAAAGTGCCCAACGTTCTGAGAAGTTAGAGTCAGACAATTTGGTAGAAACGCAGGATTCAGAGAAGGTGAGAACTGTCTTTCACTCTGGCTTCATTGCCCCATCCCCTTCTTTAAATGTGTGCCAAGCTCGGGTTCTTCTCCTTGACTGTAGAATATTAGAGCAGAGAGGACTCTTAACATTAACTCATTCTTTTACGGATCAGAAACTTGCATTGTGAAAGTAAAAATAAAAAAGATGATGATAATAAAATATGTCAAGATGAAACCAAAGATAAGTAAGAAATCTCTCATTTTTGGTAAAGGAAAGTCAAAAAAGGAAGAGAATGAATAAATCAGAAAAATCAGATAGAATTAGATAATATCCTCCTATCTTTAATTTCTCAAAGAAGTTTTATAAGTGTGCAAGTATATAAAATGCACTCTGTTTTGAATATAATTTTAGTGGACTAATGCTTCCTCCTATTTTTTTCAATGTACACTAAAATTTTTATTCACAAATAAATTGAACAATGATAACTTAAATCAAGTTGGGAAAAAAAAACCTAAATTTTTATTTGTTGCTATAAATTCAAGGCTTGGACAACCATGATGAGTAGTTTGAAAATAGCAGGTTGTTGTGCCATTGTGTATGTGTATATATATATATGTGTATATATATATATATAAATACATACACACATATATACACACACAGATACATACATACATATATACACACACAGATACATACATACTCACATACGCACACACAGATACATACATACTCACATATACACACACACAGATACATACATACTCACATATACACACACAGAGATACATACATACTCGCATATATACACACAGAGATACATACATGCTCACATATACACACAGGTACATACATGTTCGCATATACACAGAGATGCATACATGCTCACATATGTACACACAGAGATACATACATGCTCACATGTACACACAGAGATACATACATGCTCACATATATATACACAATACATCAATACACATATACACACGTGCATATATACACACACGTACACATAAATACACATGTATACATAAACAGGCATTCATATACACATATACATGCATACATACATACACATACATGTATACTTGGTCACAAATATCTCCTGAGGGTTGATCCATCAACATATCTTTTTCTGCTCTGTCAGTGTAAATAAAAGAGCACACATGCTGGCAAACTTGAGCCCTATTTGCATGGTATTTAACATTCACACACATCTTTTCCACGAGGGAAAAAGCTTTATTTGAACTTCAGCCACCTATGCGCCCACACTCCAATTATTATTTTTTATCTGTAGTCTCCAATATGCTATGATGATAGCTGAACAAAGGAGAACACTTTACATATTTCAAAGAGTTTATAAGCAGTGTTTGATGCACAATGAAACCTAGAGACTTTATAATGAAACATGAAAGTTTTCATGGAAAGAAGAAACTCTTTTTTTTTAATTTTATAAACTGTCTTTAACAAGAAATGGCTTTGGAATCTCAAAGTCTAACCTAGCCCAGAGAGCAAAGAGTCCTGCTGAGCCAAAAATCAAGAATCTGGGGAAGGGGAAAAGAGAGAGGGTTTGTTTGTTTGTTTCTTTTCCCTTAAGAATTATTCCCATGATTCCTGAAAATAAAATAATAATAATAATAATAATAATAAAAAGAATTATCCCCACAATTAAAACTTCCATGTGAGAGAGAGTCATACCAGGACAAACTTTAGGTGGGTGGGAAAAGTCCTGTGTACACATCATCTTTGTGTTCATTGTTACTTTCCTTAATATTGCCCTTGGAGTAGAAACCAAAGAGAGAAGGTGGGTAATACTATTCCATCTCCAGCAGTTGGTTGGGAATTACTGGTCTGGATTGCGTGCTCTTGAGGACAGAAGCATTGTTGGTCCGCTGTCTGCTCTCAATATCTAATCGAGGGATGGACATCCAGTAAGCACCCAACACATGTTTTGTTGCAAAAAAGATGGCCAGACTAAGAGTGAGAGAGTGTAATACGAGTATGGGAACTTTTACTATAAAAGGCCAAATGGTAAGTGTTTTAGACTGTGTGTCATAGTCTCTGTGGCAAATAGTCAACTCTGCTCTTGCAGTCTGAAAGCAGCCTTAGATAATAAGTAAATAAGTGGATGGGGCCGTGTTCCAATAAAACCTTATTTACATAATCAGGCAGAAGGTCAGATTTGGCCTGGGATGGCTATAGTTTGATGACCTCTAATTTGACATATATAAATGGTAGTCAGCTGGGCACGGCCAATCTAAAAGCAAAAGACCAATTCATATGATGGAGTTTGGAGTAGAAAACTCCAAGGTCAGGGTCAAAATTGAAATCCAAGGGATAGTGCAACAGAGCTCTGAGGGACCTGAAGAGGAATTCCCAGAAAAGATTTCTCTGTTATTTTCTTTAAATGCTCCCAACTCAAGGCTGCCGGAGTCTCCTGTCAAGAGTCTCCTGACAGAGGTTACCAGTAGAATACCCCTGGACAGGGATCAGTCTTTTTCCAAAACTTTTTCTCAGTGACCTGCTTGGCTGACTTTCCGGTTAATTTTTGCGTCGTAAGGAATTGCAGAGTGGGCAAACCATGATATTTACCACCATCTGTGAGATCTAGTATACTATGCTTTCACCAATTCCATAAGAACATGAGAAAGTTAGCAGGGATGAGGGTGATGGAAAAGGAAATCCACTTTATAAGCAACTGTGTGTTGGGATCTGAGTCATGTTAGATATTGTTCATATTTGCTTTTAGGTAGTTCTCATTTTAACTGTGAGAAAATCATTTCCCTGTTTCAGGTGAGAAAACTAAGATTCAGAGGTTTGGAGACTAGCCACATTGGTAAGAGGCAGAGCAAGGCTTCAAACCCAGGCTTGTCACATTCCACTATCCACACTTTTCCACTGCTCTCCATACTTCCCAGATACTGGAAACATTCCTTCCTCTGACCCCCCGAGGCGCCAGAATCACAGGGCGCTGTGACGAGGGACTAGAATGAGACCAGAATGATGCTTAGATATGATTACAGGGAGGACATATCCACGAGGTCTTAGCTGGGCTGACTAGATGACCTTTGGATGTTGAAGGTGAGTGTAGGGGAGAGATAAAAGGTTGTTGGCAAACTTTTATATTTACTTAAATTGCCCTACTTGGGAATAAATAAGTTTGGTAATTGGAAGAATCCAAAGTTGATATGTCTTTGGGGGAACCAAGTTGAGAGTGCAGGCAAGTAGTTGGATATTGATTTTAGAGCTTAGGATGATAGATGACGGATAGATAGATAGACAGCAGCTAGCTAGCTAGCTAGAGAGATGAATAGGCAGATAAATAGGGATAGAGATAGGTACAGTGCGGGGGGGAGGGGTGTCTGGAAACCAGCAACACTTAGATCACCATGAGAGAGAATATTAATAGTGAAGATATCCTAGGCCTGATTGTTAGGACACTCAAAAATAGGAATCAAGTAAAAGGGAAGGAGCCACACTTCTGCTGGGAGAATCCGCCATTGCAAATTTGCCAATGTATCCTGACTTAATCCATGTTTTCAAACATACACATGGCAGAAAACTTGACATTTGCGGAGGACCAGAGGTTAAACACTAACAATTAGAAAGGGATGAATGTCTGCTAAACATATTGGATTATGAAGGAGAAGGACCAGTTTAGGTTTAAACTGTTCTCGATGGCAACTAAGATAGAAATGAATTTGAGAACTCCAACACTCAAAACAGAACAATAATTTAGGAGGCAGCCACAGTAAATCAGGCAAAACACAGAAATATCTTCAATGGTCATCAATGACACCTACTCTCCTGGATCGCCTCATGTCTCTGGCCCTCATATGTCTCCTTCTGGAGTTCTCTTTCTTCCATCTGGCTACTCTGAAGTATCACTATCACCTGGGCTGCCATCTTTGGCTTTCTTCTAATTCATTATGCTCTCCGCATAAGAATCTCCTACAAGTCCAAAGCCACAATGACCACAGCTATGCCTATGACAACCAAACTTCCACCACAGCCCAATTCCTCCCCTAAACCCCAGTCTCATATTTCAGATTGTCTACTCCATCACAGCTGTTGCATTTCAGATGGAATATATCCAGAGCCAGTCTCATTGTTTTCTACCCACAGCCTGCTCTGTCTCCAGCATTCTCTCTATTAGCCAATGGCATCCCTGCTACCCAGGCAACCATGCTAGAAATCTGAGAACCATCTTTGAATTTTCAATTTCCCTTACCACCCACATCCAATCTGAGACCAAATCCTGTCAATTATACTTCTATCACTCTCAAATCTGCCTTTTCCTCTCTATTCCCATGGCTGCTACAATTCGTCATCATCTTTTGCCTAGATTGTTTCAAGTTTTCTAACTCAGGAGTGTGCTTTCCAAAAGGAAATTCATCCACATTTCTCCCTGGTTAGCAACGCTTCAGTGGCCCCTTCATTGTCTCTGGCAGTATTTCTCAAAGATAATTTCATGGCCATGGTCTCAGGGGTCCTGGACTTCTTTATGAACTTACAAGTTGTGCATTTTTTTCAGGGATAACCCAACACATAAATATAAGCATACTGAAGATGATGAAGATGACACAGTCAGGCTGTGAGATTTCAGCACCTGCCCCGTTGTCAGTGCTGTCTCATCAGCAACCAGTGACGCCACATTCATGGTTGTGACTAAGAAAAAAAGGACATAGGAAAATTTAACATCTTTAACCCAAATGGCATCCCAGAATGGTACATAAACAAAGGTTTCTCTGTGGTTTAAAGAAAGAGACATGGTGAGTCAGTTGCACTCTACCATGACACAGTGTTAGTGTTAGCATAGGCATGCCGAAGTCAAAACATCTCTCTAACTTTCAATTGTAATTGTTTCATAATTGTTTATTTTTGACTTATATATTTGTTTTGGTTACATAAAAGATTTATATATAAGGGGTTTGTGCTTTGTTTTGTATGTGTACATTTGTAAGTAAGAATATGATAAAAATAATTGAGGTGAACAATAAAAGTCTTAAGAGTTATTCTTCTTGAAAAGGCACCCATATGTTACTCAAGTCTAAGATATATTGGTATACAAGCTCAAGTGTAAATGCCTCAGTATGTTAACAAGTTCCTCCATGATCCGGCCACCCTCATCTCCCATTGCTAAATGTATCCTGTGGTTCAGCTACTTCAAACAGCCTGCTTTGACTGAATTATCCTTGTTTTCTCATGCTTCACGTTTTGCATTTTAGATTCCCTGTAGTCCTTCATCCTCTGTGGTCACCAGTTTAATTCAAATCGCCTCTCATATATCTACTGTGTTCTGATTCTTTCTCATTTCTTCCATTTTCAGTCCTGAACAACCAGGTAAATGTAAGTGCTCATTCCAAAGACTTTCTCAAGGATAGCTTACATCTATCATGGCACTTACCACAGGGTATTGTAGTAATTATTGATTTACATGTCTGCCTTTTTTCATGAGGTCCTCAGCAACTTGAAATTAGGAATTTTGTTGTATTCATCTTTTCATTACCAGTCCCTGTTACATTTCACAACCTACAGTAGCCACTCAATGGATAATTGTCACAGATGGATATATGGAATATGAATGAAGGAAGGAAGGAAGGAAGGATGGATCCCGGATGGATGGATGATGGATGGATGAATGGATGCATGCATGCATGCATAGATAACTAAACTGATATATGGAAGGATACTGTAACTTCAAACTACAATATATTTTAGATTAAAGACAACTGAGAAATCAGTGTCTTCTAATGACACTCATAGTTTCTTCAGATTTCAAACTATGTTGTAACAGTATTCTTGTTACCATGATGGCTCCACATGTAAAGTATGGTTTATAATCTACCTTGAAGGCATTTCACATATATATCAATACAACTGAATAGGTCTCTGTTGTTTAAGATATAGAAAAGAAAAATGTGGTGATCAATTCAAATCTTTAGAAGTCTGTCATTAATTAAAAGTTTTATATTGTCTTCAGGTCAAAATACTATCACTGCATTTTTTACTGTTATATTTTCTTCTGATAAAAATTATAAGAGGCCATTTGCAACAACATGGATGGATCTAGAGAGTATAGAGTTAAGCAAAATAAGTCAGTCAGAGAAAGACAAATACCATATGATTTCACTCATATGTGGCATTTAAGAAACAAAACAAATGAGCAAAGGAAAAAAAGAGAGACAGAGACAAACCAAGAAACAGACTCTTAACTACTGAGAACACACTGGTGGTTACCAGAGGGGAGGTGGGTGTGGGAATGGGTGAAACAGGTGATGGGGATTAAGGAGTGCACTTGTCCTGATGAGCACCGGGTGACCTGTGGAATTGTTGAACCACCATATTGTATACACCTGAAACTAATATTACACTGTGTGTTAACTATACTGAAATTTAAAATTATAAAAAACTTATAAAGGTAAGAACTAGCTGTATATTTGATGTCCCACTTCAGATAGAATTCTTAAAAGCCGATATGTTAAAAATGACAGTCCAAAGGAGGAGTGCAGTTCAATTTGAACAAGGAATCCTGTGGTTAACTGATTTCCCTCCTCAGGTTCATAAACACACACAGATGAGCTGTTAATTATGAATGGAGGACAAATGAATACTAATTCTTCTTTGTTTAATTTATTCTTTAAAACTGCTCAGAGTTTTGTAAATTTTATATGGTTTTGACTTCTTATTTGTTTTTGTTGTTAAATAAATTTTGGCTTTTAAGCAACAAGTTCACAATTAAAAATTTCTATTGCCAGTTGGAAGTTTGTAGCATTCTACTCCTTTTGCATTTAGCCATAACTCCAGATATTTTTATACATGATATATGTTATATAAAATAGTGTCATCAAAAAATGTATTTTATATTGGTTTATTATTTGCCCTTCATTTAATATATATTCCTCCCTTGACATGTTGTTCAGAAAAAAATTTAAGTACAGAAACCTTTGAAGGTAGGAAAGAACAAAGACTATTGCAGTAGAACCCAGGATACTAACAGGTATTGTTAGCAAAAGAGATTGTTAATAAAGGGGGAAATTATATGTAAATTTAGATGTTTTCTTTTTTTTCCTTTACCCACCAGTAGACATTGCTTTCTGAAGAGATAAACTCAATGACTGAGTTTTGGGAGCGATACAATGTATTCAGGAGCAATCCTGGTTAATCCCTTTGGGTTTTCTGATAAATTGTGAAACTAACATAGTAGAATTTACCTGTACATTTATTCTGAACAGTAACTGAATTAATTCACTGACTGCAATTTTTCAGGGCAAGAAGTCTACGTAAACATTAGCTCAAGTAAATTGAAGGAGAGGCCAATCTAGTATCATAGGAAAAGAAATCATGTTGTTATTCTTAGTTTGCCAAAGAAAATGGAATAGAAAGAGCACAAATGTGTCTTTTATGGCAATTTATGAAGGTCACACAATTAGTAACTTATTGAACTTGGATTTGAACTGAAATCTGCCTGACTCCCATATTCACACAATTTCCATTCTGTTATCCTGTGAATTACACTCTCATTAACAAGCAATGCAAGCATGTAACTCCTGTGTTAAAAATGCTCTTGTCATGAAGAATCCTGGGTAATTTCAGTTGCAGGAAAGCCAATGAAGAATGATGTCAGAATCCTGTTCCTCTTTGCCTAGATGCCAACCTAGAATCCTTGAGCAAATTCATTTTCCAGGCTATTGCATAACTATCCAATTAGAAACAATATTTTAGGAAGAGGTTTAAAGATAAGTAAATTAATCAGAAAACGATATTCAATATGAATGTGAAGGCAGAACCTCATAACATTGGTGTGTGTTCCACAAATATTTCTCTAATTATTAAAAAAAAAAAAACGACAAGCAAAGAATTCTCCAATTCCTAAGTCCATTTTGCCTCTGAATCTACCTTTGCCAACCTCTCCACTTTCAAATGCTTTCTGACTTAGGATCTTCATACACTTGTTCCCTGAGGTGACTCTCATTTTTCATTTTCCAGCTTTTCTGTTCTTAGCTTCCCTACATCTTTTCCCTGAAGGGACTTCTGATCTTGAGAGCCTATCTATTTCTCCTTAGCAATGTTCTTCCCATTAAAAACTATTTTCTCTTTCCATAAAATTGCAGGAAAAATTATATCTTCATCCTTCCTCAATTAATCTGTTGAGCTTCTTTCCTGTTTTCAGGCACAATCTACTGCTCTGGATTACATTGCTATTCAGTAGACCTAGTAAACATAAATGCCCTATTTGGGAGATGGAGGTAGGGAGGCTTACCGCATCTTTCTGCACGAGTAAGCCTTTTGTCTCTTCTGGAATTCTCTCTTAAAAAAAAAAAAATGGTCATATTTCAAACCAAGGAAAGACCACAGAGAAACTGAGTGTTCCAACAGTCATCATGATTACTTGTGCATAGGGTTTTCCCTTAAGATGGATGGTCTGTTCATGTATACTTAAGACTACTTAAGCTTGATTTACTTAATAGGGCAAAGTATGGGTTTTTAAAATAATAAATCTAGTAGTAGTTGGCTTTCCTAGCCAAACACCCTTTTGGAGATGGATTTGCTAACTTATTCACCTTTGTATTCCTAGTCACTAGAAAGTTCCTGGAATATTGGAGGTACAAAATAAATATGAATTAAATGAAACTTTGACTCATGTATGGCTATTATAATGGAATGGTGTTTTAACAATAAGGGAGGAAAAGAGTTTTTCATGTTCCAAATGAAAATCTAGAAAACTGGTAATGACAATTTTGATGGACAGATGTAGTCATTTTCCTTATGCCCTTCTCTTCCATGTACCTTTTTTTTTTTTTTAAGTCATTTGACCTGAAATCTTGTACCATTCTCATGGGGTAAGTCCAGTGTGTAAGTTATGTAGGGTGCCTACCCAGAGAACCCTACTCAACGATCATTGAACTGGTCTCCTTTTCTTATCTAATTGAGATTCTTACTCTCTCTAATAAGAGATTCTTTTTATTAAATAGGAATGTTTCTAGAAGGCCAAATAAATGTTGAACTATTGAAAAGGAGGTTGTCATCCTACCTCCTCTTCATTAACACATCACAGAGCATTCATTCATCAGGCCAACTCTGGGAGGATAAAATATGGAAGATTTCCGTTTCAACAAGTTTCTGAAGGATGAGAATGGGAGACTAAGTCAACACCAAGCCTCAGGGGAAGCCCAGTCGCCTTTGTCTGAGGCTCAGGTGATAGGTAAGGCCTGTAGGTTGGAATGGTGAAGCCAGAGATAAAGAGCAAAGACAAAGGGAGATCCAGGCTTCTCTGACAAAGGATTTTAAAAATGTAGCCGTCTAACCTGAAATTTGTACTCAAAAAAACAAAAAGTAAGTTGCCATACATACTTTTTAGTGATCTCGTTTGACAAGGAACAGCATTGGTTATGAGAAAAGCTCAGTGATAAGGAAAGGTCTCTTTGAAGCCATACAGCTATTAAGCCCTGAGAAAGCTTTGTTAAATGCTGAAAACCAAAAAGACTGTTGTGAAGAGTTTTTCAATACAACAAACAGCAAACCTCCGTCTTCCCTAGAACAGAACCTTGTTCTTCAGCCCAAAGCAAATGTTACAGCAGAATTACTTTGGGGACTTTATAAGGTGTTGACACAACTTCTACTTTCACATCGTAAATGTGCCACCCTAATAATCCCTGTTTAATTACTGTTTATTATAAATGAATTCTCTCAGCATTCCAGTGTGGCACTTCTCATTTTCCTGTCAGTGAGGTTTCCTCTAGCGGAACCTTTGCTCCCAGCTACCAATGATATGATCCCAAGCACACCCTAATCCAGGCACTGTGGGGAACAGCACCTGCAATGCTGGGGGCAACATCGTTGTGGATACTCAAGTATACAGAAGTGAATAGGCCCTAAAAATTATTAGAGAAAGCCACTGCACCTTCAAAACTAAGCATGTTTCCTAAAGACTGGATTATGTAGTCATGAGCTAGCATCATCCCCATTCTGACCAACTGTCCTGTCCTTAGAAGACTGACAGCTAATTAAAATTAACAGGAACAATAATTTCCCCTATGCAGTTGCTCCCATGTAATGCATACTAGACTGACAATAAGAACCCAAGAAAAGGACATGAGACCATCCGTTTGTACCTTCTGAGTGGCAAAACATTCTAGAGGTCAACCCAAAATTGAGCTAATTTTTACAAACAGTCATTCTACAAAATAACAGCTGGCCTTAATGGAACGTCAAGGGCTGAATGTTAGGGTAACACAATATGCAGGCATTAGAAAGAAAGATCAAGTCGATTAATAAATGTTTTCCCTCCAAGGGTCAGATGTACCAAATTTTGTGAAATAAATACTTGTGATAAGCAAAGCTTGGTGTGGGACAATGGAGCTATTCATTATCACCAGAGAAGGACATTACCACTAATATAAGAAGCTGAGATTTTAAAACTTTGGGTAATTAATTTCAATCAGAGCTGGATTCAAGGTCAGTTGTGTAATACCAGCCATTATTTTCCCTTTGCTACCTTTGGCAGGCATTTCACATGGCTCATCCATAAATAATTAAAACCAAAGTATCTGCTGCATCAGCTTAACTACTGCAGGGAAATGCAGAGGTCCAAGATTTTATTTCATTTGGAACTTCTAATAGAAAGGGAAACAACCTTCTCTGCGTATTAAGAAATGCGTCTTACTTCCTGCATAAACTACACAAACATTTCTTTTTAAGTGTTCAATATGTTCATCTCCATCTGGACCTTTCTAAACTGCTTGAGTAAATTGAGAAAAATTACAAAAGCAAAAGCCTCATGCACATACTGCCAGCATGAAATAATTTAAATCTGAGGTAACCTCCAACTGTCAATAGTGAGTCATCAGGATAATGTAATATTTTTGAGACTCATGATGAAATAACAATTTGAAACTTAGCAACATGAATCATGCTTCCAAAGCATGAGGAGGGTGTCTGAAAGGACCCTTGGGACTCCCAACTTAAGACTGGTTTGAGGAAGAGACAATCTCTAGGGTGTTCATAAAATGAGAAGAGAATTAATGGGGCTAAGGTGGTTTATGAGGAGGTCAAAAACTTCAGTTGGTAATATTTTAATTTCTTCAGGGGAAATGATTCTGATTGTTCTTCACTCTTATAAATGTTTCATTTAATTTACAACAGATGCCCCTTTGAAATGTATATATTAAAGTGAAGAGATTCAGTTACAACCCAAAACACTGTATTGAGATACAGAAGGGGTTTGCATGTGCATATGCAAAACTCTAAACTAATATTGTTGTACAGGAGAAAGAACAGCAAATGAGATATTAGAGATTTTCCGGTACCTGCCTAATCCAGACCCAAACAAACATAAAATAAGCAGCTTGCCCAATACAAAATTGAGGAGTCTGCTATGGTGAAGTGAGAATTCTGCGTTGTAGGTTGGGAGTCACAGTTTGAGTAGGAACTTTGTGGACTCGGTCAAAACACTCAGGTTAATTGATATTGTGTGGGGTTATATACGCTAAAGTTATTTGAAAGTCACTGTACAGATTTAGGGAAATAAAAAGATTGAGGACAGGCAGACAAGGATATGAGGACAAAATGAAGGACTGGAGAGTTATATTTGCATGACCTCGTATGCTAGTGAGGAATCACCATGGTTTGGAGACAGTCACCACATTGACCTGGACAGGATGATTCCCCTTGTCCCATCAGGAATGTGGTGTGTGAGAGTACCCACAGAGCTTGAGTGGGTTTCCTTTCATGCATTTTCTGGGCAGCCCCAAGACCCAAACTAATTATTTGGGGGCCACAATGAAATTAAAACACCCTCATAGTCACCACCATCAGCAACATCACCATCACTATCATTCTCTTCATCAGTACTATCTTCTATTAGTTTTGATACTAGAATAATACTTCAATATTAAATCAAGGACATTAGTCATAGTGATAAATGAAGATATAACCATTCTTAAGCCAGATAATGTTAAAATAAATTTATGTTTTTCCTCTCCCTGTCACAGAAATAGCTGTAACTAATAATGAGGAAATCAGCCCATACATAATAAGAGATTACCTGTTGATGGTTCAGAGGTAGAAAGTTAAAGCCTCAACAAAATGATAGTTCCTTAATTACTGTTTGGACAAATACTGTGATTCCTTTCAAATGTATGTTATGGGCCCCTATTAATATTTGCTAAGTTAAGATGACAAAGTCCTCCCCTCCTCCACTGCTGAATATCCAAAGGGCCTATCTACCAGGCGCTTCCTATCCTGCCGACTAAAGGCAATTCTTAGCTTGAAGTTAGGTATAAAGCAATCTTATAATTTTGAAGCTATACTTAGGTAAAAAGGAAGTCCATAACATCAGTGTATTCAGAAAGTTTGTGCGCTCATCCTCTGGCCACCTTCCTTCCTTCTCATTGTGAAGATCTTCATTAACAACAAATTCCTTTTCTTATTTAAAAAAAAAAACAGCTTTATTGAGATATAATTGATATACAAAAAACTACAAATATTTACTGTATAAAATCTACAATTTAACAAGTTTGGACACCCCCCCAAACCATCACTACAACCAAGGTAATAATATACCTATCACTTCCAAAAATGTCCTTGTGCCCCTTTGCTTTTTTGTATTTTTGTTTTTGAGGTAAGAACACTTAACATGTGATCTACCCTCTTAACAAAATATTTAAGTACACAATGCAGTATTGTTAACTTAAAGGCACTATGTTGTACCATAGATCTCCATAGTTTACTTGCATAACTGAAACTTAATATCCATCAAACAACTCACCACTTCCTCCTTCCCCCAGTCTGTGGCAACACCATTTTCCTCTCTGCTTCTGTGAGTTTGACTATTTTAGATACTTCACAGAAGTGGAATCCTATAGTATTTGTCCTTCTATAACTGGCTTATTTCATTTAACATAATGCCCTCCGGGTCCATCCACATCATTGCATACGGTAGGATTTCTTCCTTTTGTAAAGCTGAATTGTATTTCAGCTTTATGTGTATGTATATATGTATGTATATATCACCTTTCTTTTATCCATTCATCCATCAATGGACAGTTAAGCTGTTTCTGTATTTTGGCTATTGTGAGCAAACAATGAATAATGTTGCAGTGAACAAGGGAGGGCAGCTATCTCTCCCATATCCTCATTTCAATTATTTTAGGTATATACCCAGACATGGAATTACTGGATCATATGGTAGCTCTATTTTTAATTTTTTCAGGACTCTTACTGTTCTCCACTGCAGCTGAACTATTTTACACTCCTACCAACAATGTATAAGAGTTCCAATGTCTCCACGCTTTGTTTTTTTTTTTTTTGAAATAGTAGCCGTCCTAATTGGTGTGAGGTTATATTTCATTGTGGTTTTGATTTTCATTCCTCTGATGATTAGTGATGTTGAGCACCTTTTCATATACATTTTGGCCATCTGTATGTTCTCTTGGAGCAATGTTTATTTAAGTTCTTTGTCCATTCTATAGTCAGGTTATTTGTTTTTTCACTGTTGATGTGTAGGAGTTCTTTATATATTTTGGATATTAACCACTTATCAGATACATATAGTCTGCAAATATTTTCTCCCATTCCATAGGTTGTCTTTTCATTTTGTGGATTGTTCCCTTTGCAAGATTTTCAGTTTGATGCAGTGCCACTTGCCTTTTTGTGGTCATTGTTGCCTGTGCTTTTGGTGTCACACCCAAGAAGTCATTACCAAGATCAATGTTCTGAAGCTTTTTCCTGTTTTCTTTTAGGAGTTTTAAGGTTTTTAAGTTTTAAGGAGTTTCAGGTCTTAGGCTTTGTCTTTAATCCATTTTGAGTTGCTCTTTGTGTATAATATAAGATAAAGTTACTTCACATTCTGAATCTGGGTCTTAATTTTCTAAAAACAATAGAAGAAAATGATACTCAGATTATCCTTGGAGAGAAGAAATACATAGAGCATTAAAAGGAATTCATACAGATGTATACAAATTCACTTGTATTTTATATCAGTCTTTGCTGTGATCTACTCTGAGCATTTAGAATTGTTTGGGCATAAAAGAATTTTAAGGTATGTGTGTGGCTTGAGGACTATTCAACTCACAGGTCAATCAGATGTGACATTCTGTGCTTAGCTAACAAAGTAAAGGTATTGGTTCAACAAAGACGTATTTAAAATATCTTCTAGCAGCTAGAAAAGGAACACAATAAATCAAAGAACTGAAATTATAATAATAAAAAGGAACTTTTGACTTCATTTAGTATTTCTCAAAAACAGAAAAAAATATTTTTAATTAAAGCTTTTGAGAATATAACACTGCTTATTTTAAATCGAGCTGCATGATTTAAGTTTGCTTTAGCTCATTCTTTAAATGGAGCTCAGACAAAAATTAGCAAGTGAGTTGGTGATGGAAAGAGAATGTAGAGAAGGAAGGCAAAGACAATTTGCCCTTTGAGGCTTCGAGCCTGAAGGGCTGCCTTCTACTTGAAAATGGGTAATATGTTTTCACGGTGTAGCAAATCTATCACACCCTCAAGAGGATGCATACTACACCGTTTCCGCCAAGGGGACTCCCAGAGGTAACAGATTTATAATAAAAATAATTCTGCATTTTCACATGTTCCAGTCTTAAAATATGGCGGAGCAGATTGTTTTTCTTCCACAAAGGATTTGTTATTGCATCTGATTGTTTCAAACCACTTTTCCTCTTTGAACTTTTAGCTTTTCTTTCTTTCTTTTTATTGTTTTTTTTTTTTTTTTTCTGTGATCTCTAGGCCATTAGCAAACCTACTCTCCAAGACACCAGTGGGAAAAAACCTCACTTCGTTCCTGGCTCCTCACAGAGATTTTAGAGCATGTAGATTTAGACATAACAATGAACAGATCGGGTCCTGCAGACTCAGGCAGGACCTGTGGTCTTGGGCAGCTAGAAAGTGAAACTAGATGTCTATATGTAGTTCTATCTGGTAACAGTTCTTCTGTTTGGCATTCTACCACTTGATCTGTGCATGCTTAGGCAAGTTTTTAAATATTTCTATGCCCCATCTCAAAATGGACATTAGATTTTACCTAAGTCTTTAAGGTTGTATTAAGATTGTCATCTCTTCCCATGTTTGCAGTAGGTCTAAACAAAGCAGTTGCTGATGTGTACTTTACAGCCTATTACAGTGCAAGTTGTCTGATACTCTACCCATTCTCCAGATTCAGGAAAATTTGAAAGCCACCTGAGTCCAAGGCACTCAGGTTCTGGTGGCAGGTCAGCCATAAGGCACCTCTGGTTCCATATCAGCTAATTTCTGCCCAATTGTTGAAGGAAATGAATTAAATAACAATGATTAAAGCTTGTTTATGAAAGTTTAAAAAATGCAATTCTCACATACTCATACCCATGACCACATCAGTGCCATGCGTTAAAATCAAGAATTTGAATTCATGTACCCAGTCTGGAAGAACAGAAATTTTACTGATGAAATCTTCCAGAGAATTTCATCAAGGTGCTCACAAGGACCTTCTGGTTCTGAAATGCATGCCCATTACATGCCAAGAGCCCTGAGGTAAGAATTGCCACTGTGGTAAAGTGACAGAGCTACAGGGCCTCCATGTAGCCACAGAGAATGTCCCAGGGTAAGAGTATCACTACTGTGGGGGGCCATTGTTAGAAGAGAGTGTGAGTGTGTGACTCATGAAAACATTTATGGCCCAACTGAACTGAAGTTATGTTTTGTTTCCTAAAATCGATAGGTTATATGAGGATTCCTTCTTGCCCACCGATGTTATGGATATATTGGTTTCATTGGGACACCAGATATAACAATCAAGAGTAATTCAGTTTGTGTATTTATCTATATACTCCATGAAGGAGCTCTGATTTAGAATGTATAAAGTATTCTGGGAGAAGAACCACGTGAACTTATAAAACAAAAACTGTAAGAAGTTTGCTAAATTAGTTAACTCTAATCACACAAATACACATTGCAAGCTACAAATCACATACAGTTTGGTTCGTATGTTCATTTCTACCTTTTTATCCCTGAGAACAGATAAATGCTCCAGCCCTGCTGTGACCAAGCCAGTGAAGGGAGAGCCAATACTCGGAACCATGTGGATATTCTTTCTGCTTCATGAGAGTTTCATGTAATTAACAACCAGGGTCTACAAGCTCATCTTGAGGCCCTGCCATCTCTATCCTGGAATCTAAATATCCTTATATCTGGACTTTTAATCTAAATTAGAGAATTATCAGCTTCTCTATCAGAAATATTTCAGAGTATAGAAATTATGTGAAAGATACCTTTAGTTCCAAAATTTGCTTTTTTCCAATGTGTACACTCTGAAAGTACTGACTGCCTTCACCCAGGAAATCCCCTTATGGCTGTATGGGGCATACACACTATTTCTGTGACTCCACCACAGCACCACTGTAGAAAGCCACTGGTTTTTAAAGTCAGGAAAACAGATCCCAAGGGATCAGTTCATCCTGAAGTTTCATGAATTTCATTGACCAAGTGATACCCTCCCATTCCCACACCTGCCCTCCATCTTATCTGACCCACTGTTGGAACAAACTTAATCTTACTGATCGAAGATGCTTCCAATATATGTGCAATCCTTGCTTTGAATTTTCTTGGGTGAAAATGGATGACACCAAAGAAGTAAATACACTGAATGCTTTCTGAATATACCCAAGCCAAGATATTATTATAAACATGTCAATCCAAAATCAGAGATTATAGTAGTAGGAACAGAGTCATAGATGAGGTAAAGGAACCAGTCCTAACAAAAGCTCTGGAAGAGAGTGTGGAGAGCACGTTCAAAAGCTCCAAGATGAAACTAAGCTTTGAGACAGAACGAAGGCCAGCGTGGCAGTGTCCCATGAGGGCAAGGGTGAAATGAGGCAAGAAGAGGTGGTTGTGTTTGTTTCTTGGGGCTACCATCAAAAATTACTGCAAACTGGGTGTCTTAAAAACAAGAGAAATTTATCCTCTCCTAGTTCATGAGGCCAGAAATTAAAATCAAGATGTCAGCAGGGTTCTTTCCTTTTTGTTGGCTCTGAGGGACAATCAATTCTATGCCTCTCTCCTAGCTGTTGGTGGCCTCTGGCAGTCCTCACTGCTCATCGGCTTATAGCTGCATCACTCCAGACTCTGCCTCCATCCTCACATGGCTGTCACCCCTCTGTGTCTCCTCGATGTTTCTGGGTCTCTTCTATTCTTATGAGAATACCAGTCATATCAGATTTGAGCCCATGTTTATGGCTATGTTATGCTAATATGACCTCATCTTAACATAACTAACTATATCTGCAAAGACCCCGTTTCCCAATAAGGTTCTGTGCTAAGGTTCCAGGTGGGCATACATTTTGAGAAAACACTATTTACCACCCCAGTACAGTGGGCAATTACCAGGTCGTACAGGGCCTTGTAACCCATGGCATGAAACCTTTTTTTCCCTTAAATGCAATGTTAGATCTTTAGGAGCTTTTTAGCAGAGGAAAAGGCATAATTTATACATTTGTAAGATCCTTATGCCCAGGATGTGAAGAAGGAGGTTTAGGTAGAAAAGAAAAGGAGTACAAAACCCAGTTAGTTGACAATTGCAGTAATCGAACTGAGAGCCAGAATGGCTTGAGTTAGTGTGCTGGCATCTACCACCAAAGGACATGAACGTTTTTGGGAACTATCTGAAAGATGAAATAGCATGTGTTGCTGATGGATTTGATGTGGGAGGGAGGGGAAAGGGAGGGACCCTATATTTCTGCTTTGAGTAACTGGGTGGAAGATGGTACCATTTATGACAACAGGGAAGAATGCCAGCCAGGGTGGGGATGGATAGGAATCAGCTCCATTCTGGACATATTACAGTCGAGCTACACGTTAGAATTTCAAGCGGAGATAACATAAGGCAGTTGGAGCCTGAAGAGAGGTCAAGACTTGAGCGATAAATTAGACAGTTATCAGCAAGTCGAGGGTGATTAAAGCCGTACAGGATGAGGTCATCTGGAGCTTGAGTGCAGAGAGAGGAGAGTCTGGGATGCACCCCAGGATGCACTCACACTTAGAGGCTACTTAGAGGAAGAGGAAGAGCCAGCTAGAGAAACTGGGATGAAGTTGCCATCGAGGTAGAGGGAGTCCAGGAAGCCACGGTAGCCTAGTTCCAGCTGTTCACGCTATGTGCATGGTAATGTGGAAGGCTCCTGTGCAAGATTGCTTTATTCATTCAAAATAGCCACTGTCTTTTCTACCAGTCCCTGCTCCAAACTGGCTCCCCCTGTGGGAGGCATATACGCCATGCAACAATGACGTAAGACCTGGCTATGTGACTGGCTGTGCCCAATGGCTTATGCACAGAAATGATGCATTAGGCACCCAAACAGAAGTTTCAGAGCTGTTGCATGGTTCTGCCCTTATTCCAGTCCTTCCACATCAGGAAAGATGCCTCCCTGATAGTCCTTGCTCCCTCAGCACAAACCCCAAATGAAGAAGACATGAAGAATAAATCTATACTCAGCCTTTAATGGGAAGAAGAAGAAATCTTTGTTTCTGTGAGTCACTGAGAGTTGGGAATGCCCATTAGCCATAGCATAACCTAGAAAAAAGCTGAGGAAGCCTTCATGTTTTATGTAGGAGATGTTGTTCATGGCTCTGGAACCCACAGTATTGTGGAAAGAATGGAAGCCTTCACATGAAACTTCTCTCACAGAAGACCCCAAATCTACCACTTACCAGCTTTGTGAACTCTAACAAATTAATTGATATCTCTAGGCTTTCATCTTGCCATCTGAAGAAAAGGGTACCTATCTTATAGAACCATTGTGAGGATTAAATGTGACAATATTTGCAGAGCATTGGGTACAGTTCCAGCCTCCCTCTCACCAAAAGTTTTCCAAATATATGTTCATTTCTTCTTTCTTCCTTCCTTCTCTTTTCTTTTTTCTTTCTTTCTTTCTTTCTCTTTCTTTCTCTTTCTTTCTTTCTTTCTTTCTTTCTTTCTTTCTTTCTTTCTTTCTTTCTTTCTTTCTTTCTTCTTTCTTTCTTCTTCCTTTCTTCCTTTTTTTCTTCCCCATCTTTCTTTCTTTCTTTCTTTCTTTTTCTTTCTTTCTTTCTTTCTTTCTTTCTTTCTTTCTTTCTTTCCTTTCTTCTTTCTTAAATTTAGATTTGGAGTACAAGGTATTATTGCGTTGCTCAAACATCACTGTCATTAAAATAGGGGAGGGACTAAACAAAAAAATCTATAGAGTCCATGTCTGGGGAATGTCCTTGCACCTGGGCTGACTCCAAGGGGACAGCTGGTGCCTGAGAAATGGCAACCAGGACACTGTTAGTATGAGCCTTCATTCACACAATGGTCAGCCTCAAGGGATTCAGTTCAAAAAATCACTCAGACCATCCTTGTAATGGAAACCAAGTAAGGGTATCTCCTAGGGGCAGTACCATTCTTGTAACAGAGACAATGGGAGGGTTTCTAGTCTCTGGGCTGTGTTTGAGAAAAGGAGTCTAGCACTCCTAAACCACATTATCCTTTTGAGGTAGGCATATACATACTTACTTTGCAAATGAAGAAACTAAGGTGGAGACACTAGAGAACAGACTTAGAAATAGCACCCAATTTTATGTTCTCCAAAGTCCATACTCTTTCCACTATACATATTGCTTCTCTAAAAAAATAAATAAATAAAATAAATAAAAAGAAAAATAAAATAAAATAAATGATAAGAAGGAAGAGATTTAGTCTTCTGACCTTAGCCCATAAAAGAAATGAAATGAAAAATTGAAAACATATAAGCACACAAAAATTTGCACAAAAAATGTTTCTAGTAGCATTATTCCTAATAACCAGAAAGTGGAAACAGACAGACGACCACCAACAGATGAATGGATACACAGACTGAGGTATCTACATACAACAGACTATTATTCAGCCTTGAAAAGGAAGGGAATTCTGACATATGATCCCACATGGGTGAACTTTGAAAATATCATGCTAAGTGATAGAAGTCAAACACCAAGGCCACATATTATAAGATTTCATTTATATGTAATGCCCAGAAAAGACGAATCTGCAGAGACATAAGGTCGATTAGTCGCTGCCTGGGGAATGGATAAAAGTGAGTGGGAGTGATAATGAGTACAGATTTATTCGGGGATGATGAGAATGCTCTGGGATTGATGGTGCTACAGCCTTAAGAATGACCCCAAAACTAGTGAATCAAGTACACTTCAAAACTATGAGTTTTGTGGTATACAAAGTATATCTCAGTAAAAAGGAAAGGGAAAGCAAGAGGTACAATTTGGGAGTGTGTTTCTGGTAACACGTGGGGCACCACAACCTGTAACTCATGGACTCAATTCTCAATCTGATTGGGGATCTCAGGTCTGGATCCCACAATCTCAGAAGAGGCTAAGGAGAGACAAATGGCCCTCGGTCCCAGGGTTCAGACTCTGAGGAGCTTGCCAGCAGAGCAGCAGTTCAGATGCTGCCTGGAGCCGCACAGGAGGGGCGGTCCATCCAGGTGAGATGCGTGTGGACCCCAGGAGGGTGACGTAGTTCACTGCCCTCAGAGTCCCCGGGTGCCCTGAGTGGGTATGCTGGGAATGCCTGTCAGCCTTCAGCCCCCTGGAAAGTAGCCAAAGGTAAGGCCCCCTGGCCAGGGCATCAGTTAGTAGCTGAAAAGAGCTAAAGAGGAGAAGCCCGGGACCCACTTTCCAGGCATGCTTCCCCATTGTCTCATTGACCATGAACTTCCTCAATAACCGTCTCTGCCTGTGTGTTCCCTTGAGAACCACCAGTTCCCAGGAAGTCAGATGGGGACTGGTGATAATTTGCTTCTTCTCCCTTAAAGAAAGAAATCAGGCAGTGATGGGCAGAGGGCGCTAAGAAGGAAGCTTATAATATTCAATCTTGGCCACCACCACTGAACAAAAAAAAAAAAAAAAAAATGGAAATACCACCATCACAAATCACCATCATGCAGCATTTTGTAAAAACTTTGGATTTTCATGGTCTCAGTAATTTCAATTCCTGATAAAACATTTCTTATCCCCAGTTATCCCTAGATAGGCACCACAGCTTTAGATACCCGAGCTTCTTAAAGCTTAAGGATTTTTTTTAACTCCTATGAAAAATTGCTACTATAATTTTCCATTTATGAGTAGTACCATTGGCCATTAATAGTCCCCGAATCTTCACAAAAATTGAGTGCCAAGAGATGAAGAGAGAAATTTTCTTTAAATTTGATCTTCTCTCTTTTCTTAAAAAATCAGCTTCTAACTGAGATTGCACAATGGTCCTGTCCAGACGCATGTATTCTTTCTGTCAGTGACTCGATATCTTTCAGATTACAGTGCATGAAAATGTACCCAGAGAGCCTAAGGGGAAAAAAATAAATATGGCATTTGTCTTGAACTCATAAAAAGGGTCATACAAAAAAGGAATTTAATAAAAATCATTACCACCTAAAAGCAGTGCCAAAATTTAATTATACATTTTCAACCCCCAAAGTAAATGCTTTAACATCTAAACCCACTGAAAAGCTGCCCGGCTTTATTACTGCCATACCTACAGATTTTTTGGTTTTTTGTTTTGTTTTGTTTTGTTTTTTGGGGTTTTTTTAAGTGGTCTCATTTAATTCTTGAATGCATGACCACCTAGCACTGCAGGTAGAGAAAAAATTTTCCTCTTTTGCTAAAACAGTCTCTATTCTCGAAGGCCCTTGGCAATCCATCAGTGTGATCTCTGGGGTAATTAGGCCCCTTTCCCCTCCCAGGCAGACGTTCTGGATGCTGCTGGCTCAAAGACAGCAGTGTCTGGGGCTGTATTCTCAGCCATCGGGTTGTCCTCAGTCCCTTTGTGCCATGGCAATTTTTCAGAAGGGAAATTCGTCCCCCTGCCAGCTCTTATATTTTGTATAAGCCCAGATGTCACACTTTGCTAATGTCATACTAGACTGTAATATTTTTATAACATAGTGTAGAAAACCAAAGCAGAGCCAAATAGACACATTGCTGCCAGATGGTTGACCTTTATTTACTGATAAAAGTTTTTCAAATCATAAAACTTGAACTTATTAGAAATGAGCTGAGTTTTCAAGTTTCTGAGTGAGCCCAATGCTCTCTCCCATTGACAGCAGGAGAGGAGATGAGCTCATAAAAATACAGGGTGTGTAAAAATCCAGAAGTCTTCATGGTGCTGGGACAGGGGGAGGTGGCTTGCTCCCAGGGAGATGGGTTTTCTATGTGCAGTAATGACTGGAGTTATCTCTCATGAAATGAACTATAGAGCAGATCTCTGCATGCCTGTGAGTTTAGGCACACAGCCACCTGCCTTCAAAGCATGAGGAGGCTGCTTATTGTCAATCCATGGCTTGTCTTCCTCCTGTGTCTCTAGCATAAACAGGATGAAGTAGACTCTGTCGTTTCCCAGCCATGCCTTCAGGTTACCCCTAAAGCCATGGCTATACAGTAACAGAGTTCCTAATTGAATGTAATCATATTATAGTTACTTCAAAGAGAGGGCAATAACTTCTCCTTCGTATTTCCTTGTAGATTTATTTTCTTTAAAAATGTTTTCTGTCCTGACTCATGTATTATTTTTTTTTTCCCTTTGCTATTGGCTCTAAATATGGCTAGGATTTTAATGGGTCCTTTTTGTATTCTAATTTTATCTTCCCCGGACAAATTATTCTTCCTACGTATTTATTGATACTGGACTCTGAATGCTCCATGAATTCATCATGACCTTGAAAACAGAAATTCGCTTCTTCGTCATCAATAGCCAATTATTAGGCATTTGAATAACAATAAATGGCTTCACCAGTATATTTATCTCCAGTCATGAATCCCCAGAACCTACTTTTTAATTTGTAACTTTTATATTTGTTGATAATTTGCTGCCTCACTCATCTGAACTGTATTACCTTTTTATTTCACTATTTTCAGTTAAACAATAATCACATTTTTGCACACTTCATAGATTTTTCAGCCAGTCTAACTTTTTACCAAATCAAACTATGATTTATCCAGAAACCAAATATTCTGCCCTGCTCAAAGATTTTCCGACTCAGATATATTTAGAAATCTATCCATCTGTCTGTTTTCCCTCCTCATTTCCCTTCTAAAGAGTAGAGTCTTACAAACTCAATTTTAATTATTGGTAGCCCTCTCTCTACTGCAAAATGATCACTCCAGCTAGCTAGCTTGGAACTCCCCATTCAGTAGAAGTATCTAAGTGGTTAAGCATGTGTCTCGAGATTTTTCAGACGAAAACATCACTGGGAGGGCTAATATATTTGGACTTACCATCAGACACTTGGGTTCAACTCCACGCTCTGCATCTTTGTATGCACGTGATTAATGTTCAACATCTCACTTCAGCGCTCTATATTTCTGCAAGAGGAAGATGTCAGTAACTGCTCACTATTGTCTGGATTCTTGTGTATGCCAAAACACACACACACACACACACACACATACACACGAAAGTGATCGTAAGCTGAAAATCATAAAATATACTATCAACATCAATACATAGCGTCTTGCGCTTAAAAGTTTATTCTCTTAGAGAAGAGAGAGCACAGACAATGGGATACAGCTCTGGATACGTGAGTTAGGGAGCAAAGAGAGAGGGGGAAGGTCCTCACATGACACACTGGGTGGAAGAATACGCCCCGGGAAGGTCACCCACGAGACTCTATGAGCAGCAAGGGGCAGCGAGAAAGAATTCACAGAAATCCCAAGGAAAGGAAGGCCACAAGAAAGGGCGGTGTGTGCACTACACACAGATTCTCCTCTTGAGGATTTTTGCTTCAGCCAAGCCCTCTGGCCTTTGGCCTGCTTGACTTCTGTCTGCACCGAAGGACGATCCCTGGTTTTACTGTCTGCCCACACGTGAGGACCTTTAGAGCCTCAGCTCATTTTTCTCCTATGCCTTACAACGAGGACAGACTCAGTAAAACATGCCTGGAATTGTGCCTTGAATCGAGTGAGAGCACAACCATTGTGGCAGAACAAATAGATAAGAGGAAACGAAATCTGGGTTCTAGACCAATATGAACGTAAGGGGTTCTGTCGCCAACCACAGGCCTCTTCCCTGAAGACAAAAAGGAAAAAACTGAAGGTCAGAAGATTTCCTCTATCGTGGGGTGAGCAGCAGAGAACTCACACATCTTCCCTTTCTCTCTCTACTTTTTCATGACGGTATGGAGGACAGAAGTACAAAACTCTTGCCAGCCGACTAGTGGGAGCAGAACTTTCAGAACAGGAACCGTGCACCAGATGGGTCCCCGGGTCTGGGCAGATGACTCAACCAGGCTTTCTAGAGCGAAGGATATAAGTCATCATCCTAGGCTATCAGCCTCAAGCTCTGCCCCTTTCTATGCATGGGATGCACCGAAGTTGTGCTTCCTTGGATACTGCATAGGACGTTTTGTGTGTAACTGGAAACATTTGTTTAAACCATATATATTCAAAATTAAAAAAAAAAAAGAACAACTAGCAGGGATTGATTTAGCAAATCTCTTTCATCCAAGGGCTACCTGTTTTCTTCCATCAAGTATCCTATCAAGTCAATTAGCCAGATATCCCCTGGTGAATTATAGTAGAAACCTTCTTAGCGAGTTATTTTAAGCAATATCTTTTGGGAGATAAATAAGTCACAGTGGGAGCACCAGCGGCGGCAGCGACCTGGGCCATCTGCCTGGGCATCGGCCATGCCTCAGGTTTATCTTCAGCTTCTGTTCTATTACCTTAGCACTCGAAAGCAGGCTTTTCTCATTTGTTTTGTAATCTGTTATTCGGGTAATTTCTCTTCCCCTCGTGTATCTCTAAAGACATTTCCCCAGTTCCAAGGACTGATTTCTTTCCTAAATTGCCTTGCTTTGTTTTTCTCCCTTACTGCCTCTCCTCTGTCTTTCCCAAATATTTCTCCCACCAAACTGTTCTCCTCGCCGTTTAATCATCTGCCCCGCCCTTGGGTGTCTTCATTCTTCTCTACATTTTCCCCTTTCCAAAGGAACCTGCCACCACTGAGAAACTCTTAAATTCCCATGCCACAGTATCGACAATTTTTTTTCTTGGTGGGGAATAATTTTTCCCCAATTCAATTTGCCGTATTTTCTCCTATAAGTGAATTCTCATGGCATACGGAATGGATATTATCTCCCCCTTTCTACAGAAAGACTCCAAATACTTTGTATCATATGTGATTTTTATTTTGGCAAGCCCTGCTGGGGCCAGCTTTTCCTGTAATGCAGCAAAGTCCCCTCAGATCATTAATCTTGTAGTGCCCAGAAATGGAGATAATGCTCAGACGTCTTTTCTCATGTGTCCGTGTATATGTGTGGTGCGGCTCAGACCTCACAAACCTCTTGTCTGTCCTCCTACTTCTTTTCATGATAATCTCTAAGGGGAACCTGAAGTCACCCACCAGCATAGTGGTTAGGAGGAAAGATCGTGGGTTTTAGTTCTGGCTGTGGCCTCTTTATTGTGGTGAAATGGCAAAGGAGAGTGGGGAAAAAATACACATCAATGTGACTTTCTTTCTCTCCCAGCCCTAGGAAATGAAGCCAACTCAAAGCCTTCCCAGGTTTGCTGACTCCTGTTGACATCATTTCTGTGCTGAAACAGTCATATGGCTGGTAAACCTCCATCACTCGTAGAACTAATCCATGCCATGCACACTGAATCTACCTTTAATTGTGCACTCTCTCTAATTTATCCTTCTCTGTGGTTTCCATACCATTCACACAGATTGTTTCAACTCTTATTTCCTAAAACTCTGAGTTATTTGCATGATTAGTCTCTTCACAGTCTTCCCAAACTCTAGTCCTCTAATGAGTGAATGGGAATCTCTCTCTCGGACTGATCAGCTCCAACCCACTAATCTGGGCTTTCTTTAGCCAACCACAGGTCTTTAACAAGTTATGTAAATATTGGTGAATTTTAGATTTTTCCTCTGCTTCTCCCTCTCACGTTTCATTTTTATTGTCATTAGTTACAAAGATTCTTCATTTACCCTCCTGTCAGTCTTTCTCATGTCATATACTTATCCATGTTCCACTCCTACAGGCAAACAGGAAGTATCGTCTCTAGGTTCCAAGGGTTTATTATTGTATCCGAGGAGAGGAGATACTAACATACAAAATTAAACATGGCAGCCCCTCTTTTGTAAATACCAAAAGGTCAAGGTGATAAGTTCTACAAGTTACAAGAGAAACCTCATGGCAGGACGGTGTAGATGCAGTCAGGAGAACACCAGGGGGTATGGACAGGTGTGTAGGGGAAGGTCTGTCTAAAAACATAAACGGGATCACCAAAGTCATGTTCAGGGATCAGTTACGATAGTGATGGGTCCAGTTCAGCATTACCTGGGAGTTTATGGGGAAGACCCCTAAAGTAAATATGGTAGGCAAACTAAGTCCTGAATGCATTGAGCCCATTTGTGTATCTGGGACTTTATTTAGGTAGCATTAGAGAGACTTGGAGAATTTTTAAGGGGAAAACGGCAGAACCAAAGCAGCGTTTGGGATGTAAATCAAAGATCTGCATGAGTGGTGTCTAGAAGAGGAGGCAGGCATCTGCTGTAGAAGTCAGGTATAAAGCTATCAGGGACAGATGTGAAGGAATGGCCATGTGAGGAAACCAACGTAATTTCCATTAAATGGTCAAAACCCACCTGTTGGATAGTTAGCAGAGCACCAGGGACAACGGCACAGATATAGTCTCTTTCTCTTTGTTTGCCCTCTCTTCGAACCTGGAAAGTAGTATAGCCACAGGAAATGTTTATTAAATTATTACACAAACCAGGAACTATGCTAAGGACTTTGTACATGTAAACTAATTTATTCCTCATAACAAACCATTTGAAGATAAGAAAACTGAGACCCGGAGAGGTCAGCTAACTTGCCTAAACTCTCCCACTCATATTCTTCAGGCAGTTTAGCTTCAGCGTCTGTGTTCTGAACCCTCTCCTGCACCATCTCTCATAGCCTGGAAATCCCACAAACTCGGGTTGCAGACACACCAGATTAACTAATGCCCACCTCCGCCCTGATACCGTGCTAATAGAATGTAGAAGTTAGTTCAAGCCTCAGCCTCTATCTATAAAACAAGAAGACAATAGATCCCACCTTCAAGAGTTATTGTAAAGATGAAATGATCCAGGGATGCCTGGGTGGCTCTGTCAGTTAAGCATCTGCCTTCAGCTCAGGTCATGATCTCAGGGTCCTGGGATCGAGCCCCACATCGGGCTCCTTGCTCAGCGGGAAGCCTGCTTCTCTCTCTCCCACTGCCCTTGCTTGTGCTCTCTTTCTCTCTTCCTCTGTGTGTGTGTGTGTGTGTGTGTGTGAAATAAATAAATAAAATCTAAAAAAAAAAAAAGATGAAATAAGCCATCTCAAGCACTTTACTGTATCTGGTGTACTTTCTGTCCATACTAGTAATAGGTCTTAAAGTTCTGGACAAATCCAGCTTGACACCATTCCCTCTGGACTGCCCTCTCTTCCAAGGGAACTCCTCAGTGTCACCTAACTTCTATTCTGACTGTAAGCTGTCTAAGTAAACCTCTTGCTGGCACAAAGTTCACAAATTATAAGGTGCTTCTGTACCCGTTGTCCCACACCTGCAGCAGTGAGGTAAGAGAGAGCCCCCCTAGGTAAGTCATACAGGGCATACTGGGACCTGCATCAGTGGCCCTTGTGAGGCTGTCCCGTGTGTTTCAGGCACCCTCAGGAAGAAGATGCAGTTTCCCCCATGTGTACACCCCCTGTCTACACTGAAGTTCGATCCAGTTTCTTACTCGGCTGACATAATCTTCCAGTGTCTTATAACTATAGGCGTATGTCGTCTTTAGCAAGCATTTCATTTGTAAATAATATGTATGCAGTCTTATCTTGCTGCTGTGTCATGGCTTTTGGATGATGTTCGGGCAGTGGTTTTTATTTTCCTCTCCAGAAATTCCCTTCACAAATAAACCACAGTTTGCTGCTCCTGAAATGGACGCCACGAGCTTTCATGCCTGGTGTCCCTGACTGCTCAGGGCTCAGATGTCTCTGTCATCTCCATCGGCTTTCTCATTGACGCGTTCCCGACACAAATTACTTTCTCGACCTCTCATCTAGATCTTCCCTAAACATCGATGTTTCTTTAAAAAAGACAAACCCTTCTTCTGAGTACTCTGAGAATCTGAGTACGCTGTCCGTCCTTTCTACAACAAATCAAACATTTTCACTTCCCTCATCAAGTGTGTGGTTTCCTCTCTTGAAAATATAAAACCTTTCTCCTTCCGCTATTTTTTTCAACCCTTTATTCTCTTATTCTGCTCTCTTTCTGTTGAAATGAAGACTTTTAAACTTTGATTATAGTTTTTCTTCTCTTGTTCTCACTGCTGATGTTCTCTCATGCCTCGGAGGACCCCACATCCACCCTCCCTCCGTCTCTTCCCTGACTGGGAAATTTACATAATGACAAGAAGACTCCCTCGATTCAATCCCTGATTGCCCTCTGTAGCGCCATATAGTAGGCACACAATAGCCACGTCTTCCTTCCAATAATCATTTGTGATCAAGGAGGGAACTGCTTTTGAAACTGCTTTACAGATTATAAAAGTAAGATACTGAAGAGTTAATTAATTTTCCTGAGATTAAAAATTAAATCAAATGTGGAGCATAATTCTCAGTGACTTAAATGAGCTGTTGTCTCTCTGCTCTCTTGATCCCGGGGGCAAAAGGGAGCAAACCTTCCCTGCAGCCTCTTGCAATGTCATATTCTACTTAAACAGACATCTGCAATCTTATAATTTTTCAGGAAGAGTCTAAATTTTTCTTTCAGTGCAACAGCTATTAATCTGTATTTCAAGTAACATGAGGAACGCTCAAGGTACACCCAATATTGTCAGATCTGTTCTCAATGACACTCTGTTCTAGGCCTGTTTGTACTAGGAGCTTGCTGGATGGCCATAGGAAGTCACTCAACTCAGATGGGTCTCAATTCCCTCTTTCATAAAATACATGGGCTCTATTTTCCCTAAGGTCTCTTCCAGGTCTAACTGTTTTTAATCTGTGCAGTAAGATAGAAATAGTCATTGCCAGCTTTCTCAGTATTCTAGCTATGTCCCCTGAGATCTCACATGCTGGGAGAATTTTATCTGTAAAATCCGAGGCATAAAAGTGTATAAGTGAAATATGAAAGGCTTATTAAACAAGCCATACCATTTAAACTAGGGTATGACAAGTGCAGCTTCCCCTAATAAAGTGATCCAGCTTCCTAATCCAGGGAGACTACAAAGGGAGACTGGCAATACAGATGTCAGGGATGTTCTGTACTATATCAATGCATTTATATGTCACTTTTCAGTTAAAATTACAACTTTTTGACAACCTACATCCTTCTTGCTACAATCAGAGGCAATAATCACACCAACTTCTCTTTTTCATATACGGTTCTTGCAGCACTGTGAGCTCAAATCATGATAACTCTGAGGAGTTCAGTCTCTTCTGGAGAGTGGGGCCACTGTTTTCTTCAGAAGACATGGATTTCTAGGGACAAATAAATCAGAATTTTAATCCATAGGAGCACTGTGTATGACTAGATCCATTGAGCTGTTGTCAATGCAACGCATGAAAGCTGGTCCCGAGACTTAGTTTCTCTAGAAGCCTTATAGAAAATAGTTTTCAAATGAATGACATGTTAAAAAGCAATCCTTTCCATGAATCATGTACATCTTAGTCAGTTGGGGTGTTTGCAAGGCAGAACCTGATTCGTTGTTTCAGGGCAGGGACCAAGATTGGGATGACAAACCATGTAGGTTTCCCCACAACTAACGTGTTTCCTGGGACAAGGGGCTTTCAGTGCTGGAAGTGGGAAAATTCAGAGCAAACCACTATGAAATACTCACCTTACCTGAGATTCTTTGCCTCCCTCAAGCCCAAGGAAATGCTTCAGATACGAGCAGGAGTCAAGTAGAGCTTCCAGAACATATGGTCTGCATGGCTGGTTGAAAGTCTTCTCTCTCCCTTGTTACTTGCATGATTTTGTGCAAGCTTTGGGGAACTTTCCAAACCTCAAATCCTCAACTAAAAATTGGGATAGTAATAAATGTCCTCTTCACAGGGGTGTGAGGTTTAGAAAACATGAAGACTATGAAGTCCCTGATCAATCAGAAATTCTCAATGATTGTTAGCTTTTGATATAATCATTATCATAATCTTTCTCCTATAAAATATCAGTTAAATGAATATCACTATAGTACACAACTGTAAATGAAACTTGATTAGATATGATCTTGATATTTGGTTGACTTGAAGCAAGATTTTATTTCACTTGTATCAAGTCTTTGAGCAAATATGTCTTTAGAAAGTCAAGTGCATATGGCAAAATAACTGTGTGCTCTGTTACATGCTTTAAAAACAAAATGCTGCATCTGAATCAAGTTCAATGTATCATAATAATTGGCTCACCATTCAACACTGAGTCCATTCAAGAGAGGGAAATTTCAATTTAATTGTGTCAATTCATAAGTATAATAATTAAAGGAGAATAAAATCAAAATCCTATTTAGTCAATGTTTAAGTGAAGCAACCTAGTAAACTTCCTTGGAATTCATTTTTTTTAAATACAGTTTTCGGGAGATAATTCCTCAGTTTGGATATTAAAATCATGTGTCCCCTAAGACCATGGTGGTCCCAATAAGATATTAGGACTCATTGTTTGGGCCCAAGATGAGAAAGGCTTTTGGCAGGAGACAATCATCTGAAAAGAAAGGGGCAGGAGTGAAGGTCCCTGATAAGTAAAAACTGATGGGATTGGAAACATGACATGACTGACAAAGCACAGGGCACTGGGTGAAGGTGAAGGCAACCCCGGGGTTCTAAGTTTTGTATTCTAAGTATTAAAAAATACAAAAAAAAAAAGTACTCCAAAACCTCTTAAAAGGATGATTTGAATCTGAATCAACTGTTAATTATCTTAGTATCATTAGACCCAGGGCTCGATCTCATGACCCTGGGTTCCTGACCTGAGCTGAAATCAAGAGTCGGACGCTTAACCAATGGAGCTACCCAGGCACCCCTAGCCATATTTCTAATTTCCTATTACATTTCCCATCTAGCTCACCTTTAGAAAAGAATCTGCATATGGAAAAAATTGGAAGCTGATGACCATTAAGGTGGGCTTCTCTTCCTTCTTCTGACTACTTCTAGGGATTGCTTTCTACTGTGTTGCCTAGTCTTTGAACATCAGAGTCAGAAATCAAATTGTGTACATACTGAACCTGAATCATAGGTTTATGATTATTAAGCCATGGGATATGACCTGAGCTACTGTTCGCTCACTCCCTCCCTGGTCCTATAGGACCATGGCTTCTCACGATTTGGACATGGCTTATCATCAAATCAATCAGCAAGCCAACTGGCACAGAATAATTTATTTCATTTCCGTTGCTGTTTACTAGCCTGGGAATATGTAGCTTTTCAGTGATGTTGAAGATAGTGTTTTTTATAATAAAACATATTTAACCATGTATTCCTACTTTCATATGACAAAAGAGAAAAATAAGGAAACCAAGACATTTGTGGGAGGGCTGGTACTAGAGCTTAGTTCACCTAACTCCTGTTCTTGTGCCAGTATTGACAGAGAACAAAGAAGAAAAATTGTATCAATGCTTGGGCATCGACACCTACTTTGCCATTTGTCAATGCTTTTAAAAGAAGTAATTGCTCCATCCTTGCCAAGCCGTTTTGTAGATACTCATTTCATCTTTTTTCTTTATTGATTCAGTTCATATTTTTCCAAACTTCTTAACTCCCCATGAATTTTGTTGAGCAATTGCATATTCAAGGACATCCATTAAATGTAGAGCAGAGTCACCGTGAAGGAAACTCACTGCTGGGGGCCCAGATGAAGAATGAATACATCATATCACGTGAAGCACAACCATGAGGTAAGTGTGATCTATAAACATCTTACATCATATTCAAGCATCTTGAATGTGGTCATAAATTGATAGCTGATTTGAATATCTGATTTTCTAGGTTCCCGTGTATTTAGGTATTGACAATCTAATAATGGTGAATTTATTCTCTAAGTAACACACTCCTTGAATAAATAAAGTTATGTACATGTGCCTTCCTTCAGTGTCCTATAATCCTCCATAAGCCCTGGGCCACCTATAGTAAGAAACCTCCTATCTTACAGAACTACTTTAAAAAAAATCCCTAAGTCTTCCAAAACAGTTCCAACTGACCTTTATTTGAAAGCCCACCATCATCCCTCCTACCCCCTACACTTGGAAACTGGTTTTCAACCATCTCCCAGGTGCCTAAGACAAGTTAACACATGTGCACACAGAAAATTATATGTTCTTTTTCAAAAGCTGGCTTGGGAGGCGGGGAGCTCTGTGGCTGTTATCTACAGATGTTTTATTTGAACAGATATTATGAATGGATTTTAATTGTGCTTTCATATGTAAAACACCCACCAAGGAGTAGCCCTAATAGACCTGTAGAAACTCAATAAAATAAATCAATAGCATATGTCCTTGAAGACTATTACACTTTCTAACATTTTGATCAATACTGACATTTGACCTGCAAAATTTGTCATATACTGATTTTTTTTAAAGAATTTGCTGATATAAGTGCAACTATATACAAGAAAACTTATGAAGGAAGACTTTATTCCCCAAGGCTCTTGCCAATATTTTTCTGATATGTCACCACGTTACCACCTCTCTCTTGTTAATGCAGCTCTTGTTGCAGGAAATTAGAATAATTCTTTATGTCAGATCTGCATCTCCGTCTGAATCTCAAAGATCCACATCATTCAGTCACCAACCGGGTCAGTATATTAGCTCACTGCTTGCAAGTCTTTGAATGAGAAGGGCACTAACCATAAGACTAAGTCCAAACTCTCTAGAAAACACAGCACAGTGAGATAGAGCTGAATTGTTCCATAGGTCAAGTTCACAGCACCACAGTGAGTGACCAAGAGGGGCATGATCAGGTCTCTAATAGGCCTTGGGGAGTAGCAGAATCAATCTGATGTTGACACTTTGGTCCTTCCTGACGCTGCAGTATTTGTCCAGCTTTCACTGAAATACATAGACTCTAAACTTTATTATTGTGGGTTACTTCTGACAAAAGAACACTAAAATTTTATTTTTGAGAAACATCGGAAATGCCAAGAAAACTAGCCAAACTAAGAGCAAGATGACAGAGTAACCTAAAGACCTAAGATTTGGGGGGAAATTTTGCTAAAGAGGAAAGAATTGGATAAATTACACCACGATGGTCTGGCCGTGCCAATAGTCAAACATGACAATTTCAAAACAAAGAATAGAATACATTCAAAACAGCTGGGAAAGAGAGACAGAGGCAATGACTGGACTTTTGGGTATACATGGGGCTCGTACACAGAAAAATGAACTAACATTTATTGAAGGCTTCCTAGGTGCCAGGTCTTCACAACCTGTGACGGTAGCAATCTCAACTCTCTTCCCGCTGGGGAAACCCGAGGTTCAGAAGGTAAATTAACTTTCCAGGGTTGCCCAGCTCGGAACTGGAGAAGCTGAGATTCGAGCCCAGGCCCACCTCATTCTAAGGTCCTCACCATTTCTCCCAGACCATCTGCTTCTCTCTTGTGTTGTCTTACTGACCAAATCTCCAAAATGCTAAAGTTCAGCATCTCTTGCCCTTTGATGTATTTTTTCAACTTTAGCCCCATTCTATGTTCTGTTTCCCTTTTTGAAACCAGGCTGCCCCTCTTTTAAACTCAGCTTCTGTTCTCGGGCAGTGGGAGAGTGACAAGTATCCAGGGAATAGAGCGGCGGAGACTCACACAAAAGCAACGGGTGCTAAGCAAGATTCTTGAGGGAACCATATGTGGTGATAAACTTTTTAAGCAAGTGGATAGAGACAAAATCCAGCAGGGTCATCACCTCTGAAGAAAAGCAGAAAGGTGTGATCAGTGAGGAAAACTCAGGTAGACCCAATGTCGTTTTGTCCTGTTTTAGGGCTTAAGTACATGGACGGCTGAAAGACATAGAATCTATTAATATATCAAAAATGATATATGATATATTATGTTCATATACTACTTTGTTTTTTAATATGTTACATTAAAAATAAAAAAGGGAATTGGCCCAAGCCCAGAGCAGCAGGGAGGCCAGGCACTCTCCACACAAGCGAGGTCCGAAGGAAGACCTTGCCTCCCTCTCCTCTCCCAGAACAAAGCCAAAGCACCAACTATCCCTTGGCTGGTCCGAGGCATGCTCTGTAGGCTGATGGTTGAGAGCTGAATGCAAGGGAATAGCACACCACGAAGCAACGCGGACTGTCTAAGCACGAATTGCAGCTCAGTCCCACCTGGACAAGTGGTGCCAGGCTCTCCAGCTCTCTGCCCTGTGCCCTGCTCTATCCTCCCAGTGGGAAAACAAAATCTTTACCCCGGTCAGTCAAGGGAGGAATGCCAACATATTTGGTTGGGTCTTTGTCCATACAATGCTGAAAAGGAAAAATTGTTATTTTACTGTAACGGCCGGTAACATTTTAAAAATAAAGTAAAACAAACAGCCCTCATTCTTTTAAATTACATGTGTTACATTCTTCCCTGTGTCTAGGAAGTTGAAAAGTAGCATGCTTTTCCCTTTCGGCACTTACAGCAGTGGTAATTTTGCATTTATTTGTCTGAGTGTGTGGTTAATGTCTACCTCCCCCCAGGAGACTGTAAGTGTTTTGAGGGAAGGCTCTGCCAGTTCAGCACAGGTTCCCAACACCACGTTTGGATCGTACTACAATTTAGGCATTCAGGAATGAGTGACTGAGTGAATATGTAAATGAACAAAGGTGTTAGGGTAGGAAATCTATATCTTATAAGTCCACTGCTGTTACTTCATAAGGATAAGACAAGAAATACGTTAATAAACACAACTACCAATGGACTTCAGTCACCAAATCAATGCATCAGTTAAATAACACATTCTCTAGTCTACTCTCCTGCCAAAACTCCAGATATTGGGGTATTACCAATAAGATACAACTTTATAATCCTATTGTGAATATTTTCCTGGTATCAATTGACTGATATAAAATAGCTGGAAACAAGTTTCTAGATAGTAATACAGAGCAAAATTATTCAAATATGCCTGTAATTTATATGCCCATTCTCTTAAAAAAAAAAAAACTGATTGTAGGGACTGATTGGCTCAGTTGGTTAGATGTCTGACTCTTGATCTCAGCCTAAGTCTTGATCTCAGGGTTAGTGAGTTCGAGCCCTACCTACTTAAAAAAAAAGTTGTTTGTAGGGAAATTAATCTCAAAAATACATATGTGTGTGGTATATATATGTGTGTGTGTGTGTGTATATATAATCTAGTAAGTATATAACATATCTAATACTAATACTAATAAGTATCTTTCATGTACTTTGCAAGGTATTAAAGCATGAGTTATATACTTATTATATACTTGACTGCCTGCCATATTTTGTTTTTAAGTATCTATACATACTGGAAAAAGACTGCTGCATGATTATGAAAAAAAATTCTTTTCCTGAATATCCATTAAGAAAATTATCATTTCTTTTGTATCCAACACAAACAACTATAGATACAACCCAGATTTTACCAATAAATGTTGACCATCATTTTTGGATAATATATAGGTATAAACATCTAATACAAAGTAAGACAATATGGAGAAAATGTAGCATTTCATGGAGAATGAGTACTGAGTGACAATTTTTATTTTTAGAATTAATTAAAATTAGTTATAATTATGTAAATATAATTATAATTTAAGTAGCATAAAGTGGAAATGAGAACATACCAGAGTTAGCTACCATGGGAACAGGGTCAGGAACTGAGAGTCAGGAACCCAAAACAAGGCTGGAATTTTGGTGCTGCACTTAGGAAGCGATTGACCTTTTCATCAGGAGGGTGTTAAGCCATCTCCAGGGCTCCAGGATGGAGGAAGCCTGGATTATGGGGAAAAGTGAAGAAAAGTCCTACATCTGTTCTAGGAAATTGGGCCTTGATCCACAATTCACCAACCAACGACCTCATTCATGATCATGTTAAAACATAAGAAATCATACAAAGAAACAGCATAGTCAGGCTTCTAGATACACCCTAATGATAACTCACTTTCAGTGAGAGGAGCTGGTAAGAAAATCAGCCAACCGTCTTTCACAAAAAATATTCCTCACCTCTTCTTACTCATTTCATTAGAATCATCTATACTTTGTGGGGCTTAACAAAGTTGAAATTTTAAAACTAGGCCTCACAAGTTACAAATGGCCACATATTGTATAAAATACCCCTATTAGGCAAATCCATGGAGAAAGAAAGTAGATTTGTGGTACCCAGGACTGGGGAGGTGGGGAGTTGACAGGAGATGGGGAGTCACTGCTAATGGGTATGGGGATTCTTTTCTGAGGTGATGAAAATGTTCTAAAATTGATTGTGGTGACAGTTGTACAACTCTCCAAGTTTGCGAAAAGTCATTGAATTATTCACTTTTAAATGGATAATTTATGAGGTATGTGAATTAGATCTCAATAAAACTATTTACAAAAAAGCTAAACCTAAGATTTTAAAGTCACAGTGTCATTCCTATTTCTCAGCACATAGAAATTATCTATTAGAGCGCCTGAGTGGCTCAGTCAGCTAAACGTCTGCCTTTGGCTCAGGTCATGATCTCAGAGTCATGGGATCGAGTCCCATGTCAGGCTCCCTGCTCAGAGGGGAGTCTGCTTCTCCTTCTCTCTCTGCCCCTCCCCCTGCTTGTGCTCTCCCTGTTGCTCTCTCTCATGCTCTCAAATAAATAAATAAAATCTTTAAAAAAAAAATCTGTTAGAGGGTTATTTTTTAAATTGCTTATAAAAGCATACTAATTTAATAGGAATTGGATAAACAATCTATTATCCCCTCCTACTAGAAAGGGTGCAAGGATTGTGATGGTGATTTAACACAGGGATCTTTAAACATTCAGCTGGAATTCAAGAAAGCCTTGATACACTTTCTCAGCAAAGATTATAAAGATTAAACAAATGTCCACATCCCTAGAGGGGTTTGAACAAAGCCCTATATAAAGGCCTGTGTGATGCTTAATTTTATGGGTCAAACTGTCCTAGGCTGTGGCGCTCAGTGGTTCAGTCAAACCAATCTAGATGCTGGTATGAATGTATTTTTTATATGTGATTGACATTTAAATCAATATACTCTGAATAAAGCAGATTACTCTTCATAATGTGGGTGGGCCTCATCCAATCAGTTTAAGGCCTCCAAAGACTTACTTTCCCAAGACTGCAATGGAAGAGCCTTGCCTGAGTTTCCCAGGCTGCTGTCCTGAGGAATTCTGGGTTAAGACTGAATTACCATCTATTCCCTTAATTTCCAGCTTGCCATTTTGCCCTATAAATATAACACTTGTCAGCTCCCACAATCATGTGAGCCAGTTCCTTAAAACTCTATCATCTATCTATCTATCTATCTATCTATCTATCTATCTATCTATCATCTATCTATCTCTACCTCTATCTCTTTAGAATGCTAACTATACAACCTGCATCAGGAGTTGCCTCTCATTCATTCCCAATGAAACAACATAATAATAAATCAAAAATGTGGAAATTCCACCTCGATATTTAGACTTTGAATTTTCAATGCCCAAGCTGAACTGATATTGACACCGGTCAGGCGAATTATTTTGCAGGTTGAGACCAGACACCACAAAGCCTAGACAAGTACGTCTTGTGACACACTCTTTCCTTACCTCATAAGATAACATGTGTGCCCTCTCTCTGCCCACCGACACATTGCTGGTGGCAACTTCTATGCAGGGAGGACAAGAAAAAAAAAATGGAGTATATGATGCATCAGGAATATTTATGCATGTCATATGGCTTAAGTGCACAAGGTGCTATGTAAAGGTGAAAGCTAAAGAATGATTCCCTGAATTCCTCCTATATTACTGTATGTAAGGTTTAAGACTGTGTAAATAATTAATGTGCAAAGGGGAATATCTAATATAATGATTTCACGGGGTCAATCTTCACAGCATTCACATTATTATTTTCATCAGTGGAAAGGGCCTTGCACCAGGATAAGACTCCTACTCGTGAATTCCCTGATACTGCTTCACTGCAGTGCTGTAGGGTGGGATTTGTAGTCATTAGGAATCTACGACACCTTTGGGAATAAAGGAGAGTTTATTTTTATTAGGCAATCCTGTGCAAGTTTTGTTTCTCAAAGACATGGACATGCCAACAGTAATGAAGCAAAACTGAAAAGAAAAGAAAAAAAGCTTTTAGCAAAAGAACCAAGACATCGCTTAGTGTTAAGCAAAACAAGGAGAGAATCGGAATGGACAAATGATTAAGGGGAGAGATTAAGGGAACCTCCGCTGAGAGTTTCCATTTTTATTGCTATGATTTTGTTTTTGTAAAAGGAAAGGAATGGGATTAAGAATTAGGAAATTATGAGAAGAATCACTAATCTTAAGATCCCTAGAGTGAAGAGGCAAAGATTTTCTTCTTCAGTTAATTGCACTCCTATTTTTTAATACTGAGAGGATGGTGTCTCTTCTCTTGCAATAACAAGGAGTGCTCAAGGACAAAGATGATGTAATGATATCACAGTGTGAGTAGGCTCATAGTTTCAGATGAGGTCAGTGATGACTGGGTCCCATCCACCAAAGCAAGAGCCACCCAACATTCATCCACAAACATGAGCAGTCCAATGAGCTCCTGCAAAATGAAATTGCAAGTATTCAACCACTAGGCGTTATTTTACTGGCTTCACCTAAGATCCTAGAGTTTTCCTTTCTTTTTTTAAATATTTTATTTATCTATTTATTTTAAAGAGAGAGAAACCTCCAGCAGGGGAAGGAAGAGAGGGAGAGAATTTCAGGGAGACTCCGTGCTAAGCGTGGAGCCCAATGCTTGATCCCAGGACCCTGGAGATCATGACCTGAGCCAAAATCAAGAGTCAGACACTTAACTGACTGAACCACCCAGGCACCCCTAGATCCTATAGTTTTCTGATCAATGTAAATTAAGACATAAAAGTGTTATTTTACTTGAGTTTAAAAATGAAACCAGAGTTACCCTCAAATGTGACTCTACATATGTGAGAATAATAAAAACTAAAGTCAAAGCACACACGAGATAAGTGTCTCTGACTCAGCTCCCAAGTCATCAGAGTCTATAGAGGAAATCTTTCACCACAACCTCCGGGACAGAATTAGTATGGATTTCATGGTCATTGCAACAGTTAGAATCCAGAAATCATGCTTTCTTGGGGGTGATATCAATTTTTAATCCTCGGCTTTATATATTTTACAACAGTAAAAAATAATTTCTTTCTTCTGTTTGGATTCAGAGACATCTGTAACAGGGAGGAAACAACACTATTGAAAGGAAGAAAGAGAGAGGGAGACAGAGGAGTGGGGGGAGGGATGAAGGGAGGAGGGGAAAGAGGGGGAGGGAACCATGCTTCTAGGAGAGAAGATACATTCAGAAGCCAAAGCCCTGTTCTGAGCCTTTCTGACAGACAAATGACGGGCCTCACTGGGCATAGCCTAGAAGGGAGAGACTGAGCAAAACCAATGACATGCCTTTGCCTGATAAAGTATTCCAGTTATCCATTGCTGCAAAACAGCTGACAAATTAGTAATCATTTATGTTGCTTACAAGGAAGCAGAGAAGGAGACCCTGAAATAGGAGGAAAGAAGCAGAGCTTCCCCTAGACTATGGGCATGGGCATGGCCCCTCAAACCACCGCATTTGGATGCCAAGGGAAAAGATGACAGAGACAAAATCGCAGGGGGCAGACCTCATGCGAGTGCTAATACAAGTTTCATGAAGACTGAACATTGGTTGGGACCTTAGGGCAGCTACCTTCTTCCTCTTTTCTTCTCTTTTTTTTAAAGATTTTATTTATTTCACAGAGAGAGAGCACAAGCAGGGGGAGCAGCAGAGGGAGAGGGAGAAGCAGGCTCCCCGCCAAGCAGGGAGCCCGATGCGGGGCTTGACCCCAGGACGCTGGGATCATGACCTGAGCCGAAGGGCAGACGCTTAATGGACTGAGCCACTCAGGCGCCCCTACCTTCCTCATTTCAACTGGACTCCTTCCTTAAGTTATTACCTGGCTGCTCTGGGAGCAGAACCTTATTCCCACATGTAAACAATATTTAAATTTTGACTAATTATAGCAGGAAGAATGCAATTGGAATTATAACATGGATTTTTAATGAATTTTTTTCTGAATATAAAAACAGTAAATTAAGATCTGCACTGAGAAAGGGCTTCACCATTGGGCTCACACATTGGTGTGTGTGTGTGTGTGTGTGTGTGTGTGTGTGTGTGTGTGTGTGTGTATTTGAAGAATTTGATGGAACACTTGTTTCTTCAGGTCTGTGAAGCTGGACAGACAATGATATCATGACTTAGGGATTTCTGATGAGAATATTTCAATGCCATCTGCAAATAAACTTTCATTTTATTATGTAGGAAATTAGTTTTAGATTAGAAATTAATTACAAACATGCCAAGTTAGTGTTTTCACACAGCTGTGCCTTTGTGGCAGACAGAGAGAATGTTTATTTAAAAAGGAATGACCCTACCACCTCATTCAAGATGGAAGACTGAAAAAAAGTTTTTTTTTTCCTTCCACAACTAAAACCTCCATTCAATAACAGAAAAAGGAAATTTCTAAAAGATGAACATGGAAGTAAATTCATGAGAATGTGGAAAAAAACAAAGAATTGTCTACCAGAAGACCACAAATGTAAATAGTTTTCAAAAGGCATAAAGCAAATGGGAACAAAAAGATAATGAAGTTCAAGTCACCTGAAGAAGCTAAGAAGAACTCCACGAAGGCAATAGAGATAATTAAAAAAAAAAAAAAGATTTTTCAAGCAAAACTGTGGAATAATCCCCAAACTGGCAGGATGGAGCTATATATAAGGAGTAGGTCCTATGCAATGAAAAGTCAGATAACAAAAAGGTATGACCACTGAGCCAATACCACCATACTGCACCAAGAACCCTAAGTCTTCTCTAAATGGAACTGCAGATCCAGTGTGTGAAGGACCGTACTGCAGTCTGCAGGGGTAGAAACCATCCTCTTCAGAGCACAAATCACAAAGAAACTCCACTTGGTCATAAGCCCTACAAATCCCTCGAGTAATCACAAGAAAGAAACTTCCGGAATCCAAAGCTGCTTTGACTGCCAGACAAATGTAATTATCATTCAGACTGAGGAAATACACTTGCAGTTATTAATTTTGTTTAAACCAAACTCTCATTATAAATGTGATCAAAACAGGAAAATAAAACATTGAAAAATGTAAGAGATTTAACAATTATTATATAAGGAATAGAAGAAAACTTTAGCACGAATATAATTAATATCCTCGGAGAGATTCCAAAGGACATAAAAACCACTGAAGAAGGGTTGAAAAAAAGAAAAACGTTAGAATGCTTGGTAATGTAAAATACAAGTGAAAAAATACAGACTTAATAGATGGGCAGATAGCAACTCGGAGCTGAAGACCAAACACTGAAGTAGAAGCAGGCTCATAGGACAAAGAGTTACAAAGTATAAGAGAAAAATAAAGAACCATAAGAGAAAGATTTTTTTTATGTCTAACATGTTCTCTTCCCAGAGAAGGGAACAAAAAGAGAAGGCATACCCCGAGATAGGAAAAGAGAAAAATTTCTGAAAGCTAATGAAATGTTCAGACCTTGCAATGTCCAGCAGCACAATGAGTGAACGAGGACCGACTTCAAAACATAAACACACACATACACACAATCCACATTTAAACACATGCTGGTAAATTACCAAAGCTATAAGGAGAAAGAAAAGTACCTTAAAAACTTCCCAAGGAGCCAGGGCACTTAGATAAGAAAAAGAAATGAAGCATCCAGTTTGGAAAAAACTAAATAAAACTATATTTGCAGATGACATGACATTGCATATAGAAAATCCTAATGAGGGGTGCCTGGGTGGCTCAGTCAGTTAAGCAGCTGACTCGGTTTTGGCTCAGGTCTCGGGGTCCTGGGATCAGCCCCGCATTGGGCTTCCCACTCAGCAGGGAATCTGCTTCTCCTCTTTTCCCTTTCCCTCTGCTCCTCCTGCATGCTCTCTCTCTCTCAAATTAGTGAATTAATTAAAAAAAAGAAAATCCTAATGAGTATACAAAAATACTTTTAGAGCTAATAAACAAGTTCAGCAACATTACAGGAGACAAAGTCAACATGCAAAAATCAACTGCATTTATACACGATAACAATAAACAATCTGAAAATAAAATTAAGAAAAAAATTCCATTTACAATAGTATTAAAAATATGGAGGAGTAAATTTTACAAAAGCGGTACATGACTTCTATACTGAAAACTAAATAAAACTAAATAAATGGAAAGAAATCCCATATTCATGGATTGGAAGACCTAGTGGTGTTAAGATGGTAATACTCCCCAAATTGATCTGCAGATTCAATGCAATGCCTATCAAAATTACAGCTGCCTTTTTTTCTTTTGCAAAAATTGGCAAGCTGATTCCAAAATTCATATGAAAAGTCATTTCTAGAATAGCCAAAGCAATCCCGAGTAACAAGTTGGGAAGACTCATACCCTCTGATTTCAAAATTTAATACAAAATTATGGCAATAAAGACTGTGTCATGCTGACATAAGGATGAATAAATGAAACCTAGAGTCCAGAAATAAATCCTGACAACAAAAAATTAATATAGATACTTAAATTTTTTTAATTAAATTCAATTTAATTAACATATACAGTATTATTAGTTTCAGAGGTAGAATTAGTGATTCACCAGTTGCATGTAACACCCAGTGCTCATTGCATCAAGTGCTCTTCTTAATGCCCATCACCCGGTTACTGCATCCTCCCACCCCCCTCCCCTCCAGCGACCCTCAGCTTATTTCCTATAGTTAGGAGTCTCTTACGCTTTGCCTCCCTCTCTGTTTTTATCTTATTTTATTTTTCTTCCCCTTCCATGTTCATCTGTTCTGTTTCTTAAATTCCACGTATGAATAAAATCATATGGTATTTGTCTTTCTTTGACTGACTTATTTTGCTTAGCATAACACCCTCTAGTTCCATCCACCTTGTTGCAAATGGCACAATTTCATTCTTCTTGATGGCTGGGTAATATTCCATTGTATAAATCACATCTTTATCCATTCATCTGCTGACAGACATCTGGGCTTTTTCCATATTTTGGCTACTGTGGACATTGCTGCTATAATCACTGGGGAGCATAAATATTGATTACATAAAATAGTAATGATAGTTTGGAGTTTAAATTTTTAGAGTTAAAATACACAACAAAAATAATAGTAAATCTTCACCCTCAACTCTGTCTGGTCTTTTTAGTCTTCCTGTGATTGAGGGAGGCAGAGGGGCTGGAGAAGAGATTATTACTTAGAAAATGTGTTTGATTTGTTTTGCTTTTTAATCTGGAGGGGATTTTTGCTATTTTATGTCTTCTCAGTGATTATTCTCATTTTTGCCATTATGACAATTTGGGAAGCAACCTCTGTGTTTGGCTGGTTTGTTTTGGTTTGTGAGTTTCTTGCTTGTCTTTTGGGAGTGAGCATTCTTTATGAAGACACAAGTTTGTTGAGAGCGTGGATCTGACAGCACAGCTACAGTCCTACTTGGTAAAGTGACTGACTGGCCATGAAGATCCCAACCCCACATTCTCAGGAAGGAAGACACAATGAAGGTGACATACTTTGCCATTCTCATGGTCCTCGTAGTATTTCAGAGGAAAAAGTCCTAACTTCGTTCCCTTTAGGTGGTTTCTTCCTGGGCATGGTGTCAGAGTCCACCCTTGCCTTGGCAAGGTGTCTCCACATGGGATGAAGAGGGAGCTCCTTTGAATGTCCCGGACATCCAAGGGTGCAGCCAGCTCCTACGTGCTTGCTAGCGAAGACCTGATTGGCTGGTCAGGATGAGTTTTTTCCTTATCTTAAACTTCCCTCTTAGCTTTTTGTGAATATTTTCTTTCTCTGGTAGCTCCACTTGTGGGTGGAAGGGGAGGACGTGGGTTTGATCCAGAGGATCAGAAGGGCAGGAGAGAGAAAGGCAAAAGTGCAAAGCACAGCAGAGGACAACACACCCTAATACTGTGTTTCAACTGCTTTTTAGTCTTAAAAGAAAAACTTTGAAAATATGAAAAATATTATTTTCCCTGCTGTGGGGAAAAAATTGCATACATGCAAACACAAATTTTGCATACAGTTTCAAGGCATTTATAGAATGTCCAGTGTCCATTTATGACCATGGATCTCAGGACCTCTGGCTCTAACACTCACAATAAAAAAAAAGAACAAAATTATGAAAATTAAAACTATGATGGGAAAGTGAATAGAAATATGTATTTTTTTAATAAACCAACCCACTTAAAAGCTCAACTTTTCAATATCTTCCCAGACTCGGCAGTCAGCGTGTCAATGCCCTGCATTGTTCTTCCTCCACTTAAAGATCTGTCATCAACAATGCCTTTCATTTTTCCAGGTAGCATACCCACTGAAGCAAGAGAGTGAAAAGAGAAAAGAAAGAAGGAAATCGCAGCGCATTCGAGATCATGCACTTGATACAACTGTTTTCTTAGCCAGACAAAGTGTGAAATTCTTTTCATGGTTTTTAGTCTAAGTGATTTGATGAGATCATCATTCAGCATGTTGCCCAGAGCTGCTCCCTGACCCTGAGCATTACCCCAAAAATGTTTCCTCCCATCCAACTTCTTCTCCACTAATGGAACAGGAAGATTAACAGAATTAAGTGTCTCTCGTTTGTCCCTTTGTCATTTGGCAAGACTACTAGCTCATACATTTGGAAAAGTTTTGTGTTCGATTTTTAAAAATATGGTTTATTTTATTGTTCTACTTTTTACGGGTTCAGGTTTTTTTCCTACCCACCTCCATCCCTTTGTAAAGTCTATGTATCTCAAGAATATAAAAGATCATCATTTAAACTTTCTTCACCTTTAACTTGATTAATGCTCAAGAAAATGCCTCTGACTATATTTATTAGCATTTACTTTCACTCGCTAACAGAGGACATAATAGACCCTAGGATTATGTCCTTTGAAAGATGCATCATTAATTAAGAAAATACATTTTTCTCTGATTTCTCTGATTCTATTTTTCACTTCAAGCCTAAAATTAATTCTTTCCATACTGTTCACTTAAGCTCCTGATTTGGAGAGAAGGAAGGGACACAGAGAGGGAAGAAAAAAACAAAACAAAACAAAATGATTAATTATTAATCATTTAATTATTATAATTTAATGATTAATGATTAATTAATAATGTTTGCTATGTTTCAAGGAATGTGTGAGAAAATGTCATTTTTCTCTCACTTTGTCCTCATGTCAATCCCGATGTAGAATTAGTAACCCAAATACGCTCTACCTTGACAAGCCTATTAGTAAACTAGTTATTGATGACACTCTTCCTCAGGTTCAGGCGGGCTCCTAGCTGTGATTCTGAAACCCCAGCTCCTCCCTCCATCCTCCTGCCCTCACTCTGCCCCTGATGCTCCCAGCTTGTCCCCGCCCGGCAGGGGACAGCTCCAGCTCTGTTGAGTTGACCACCTTCTCCATGCCCTCTGAGGATGAAGTAAGAATGTGGTTCAGCTGCTGGGGGCTCTCTGTCAGAACAGGACTCCTCCCTCAGGATTCTGACTCCTGGCTTCTAAATGTGTGACACGCTCTGGCTGGGAAGCCACTGTGGACCCTTTAGCCCTGACTGTTCCACATCCTCCCAGAATCCTCCCCCGACTCTCCCTTGTCCTTATATTTATCTTCCAAACCAGAACATTTTTGAAAATGTAAGGGCCCATTATCAATGATTACATGAAGACAACGGACATAAATTGAAACTGCCCCACACAAACCAGGACCAAAAGTGGTCCTGGAGCCATTTTGCTTTCCCCTGAGTACCAAAAGGCCTTTGTGAAACCTGTCTTGCTTCCTTTCTTCTTTTTCCTTTGGGTTGAGCGTGTTGTTCTTTTTCTAAAGTTAAAATTAAACAGTTACCTTGATGTTCTGCCTTTCTTCTATAATTTAAGAATGTAATACTATAAACATACATATGTTTAGATATATAACGTTTTCGTCATTTCAGAGTCTCCCTGTATGATCCTCATGTGAGCTTCATTACTGACAAGCAGTTGAGAAACATGGCCATTCTCTACGTTTTGGAAAAATGGTTCTGGTTATGTGCATTACTACATTTTTAACTACATTGAAGTCAATGACACCATTAATGAGAGGGTTGTGTGAAAATATTTTACTAAGGTGATCAACTTTTTCACGTCGACTTTTTCTTACAATACTGTTTTTTTAGCCTTGAGTATCTTGTAGCTAAGATATTAGGTGTTTGTAAATTCAGAATCGTTTTATCTTTTCCCATCAAACTGAATGCTTATACTGACTTTCTTAATATCTCTAATACTGGTTTTGCCTTTAAGCCTACTTACATATCTATATCGTATCTTTTCTGACTTACACCTGCTAGCATATGATTTCCCACACACTGTTCTGTGTCCTTAGGTTTAACCTGCATCTTGCAAAGAGTAGATAGCTAGGTATTTTCATGTAATCTAGACAACTCGATCTTATAACTTGTGTGAGTGAAGCTATATATTGTGATTATAAATATATTTGAAATTATGTTTCTGATCTCATTTGGGGTTTTTTTGTTGCGGTTGTTTGTAATGCTTTTTCTGAGTTTATTTTTCCCCTCCTGTCTTCTTTTGGATTATTATCTTAATTCTATGTTTTCTTCATCATTTGTGAAACTCTCCAATCTGTGGTAACACGCATACTTAGCTAACATATAAAGATACTACCTTTATCCTCATTCTGAGCCATGTGTTTACCTTGCAGCACTGACTCAACCACCCTTCCTTTTTTACAAATCATGCTTTTTTCTCTCCTTCCTTTATCCAAACAGACACACCATCATGTTACTGTTTTACAGTCTTGTTTATTTGGATTTGTTCACATTTAACAATTCATTTGCTTAATATTGTTTTCCTTGCTAAAGTATGTTCTTTAGAAATCTCTTTTCTGAATGTTTGGTATGTCTCTGACACATTGTCTCTTGAATTTTTACTTACCTGGGTTGATAACCCTACTTTGTTATTTTCTTTCAATGCTTTGAAGAAAATACTACGTTATTGCTTCTCCTGTTGTCCTGCGCAAGCAGCTCTCCCTCAAACTGTCATTATTTTGCAGGTAATTTGTCTTCCCTTAATAACTTCTTTCAAATCTCTCTTTGTCTTGGATGCTTCAGAGTTTTTCTCTGATGTATCAAAGTATGGACATCTTTCTGATTCCTACTTGCAATTCAGTAAATCCGAGGAGTAATGACTTTCGTTGTGGATAAACTTTATCCACTAACTTTACGAACAATGCCTCTAATCTTCCCTACTCTCTCTTCCTAGAAGTGCTGACAGATCGATGTTAGACTTTCAAATCTCCTATCTCTTGACCATCTTCCATATATTTCATGTCTTTCTTCTATATTCTCAGCAAACCCTTCAGAGCGGCCATCCCATTCTCGTTAGCTCTTCTGATCAGCTTAATCAACCATTGGGCATTTAATTCAGTTGTTACATTTTTTTTATTTCTCAAAGTTTTTTTTGGTTCTTTTGCAAAGCTACTGATGTTTTTTATCAGTCTCTCTTGCATGGATCACTTTTTCTACTCCGTATTTTATTTCTTTTCACACAGTCATTCTATGCATGCCTGTATATAACAATATCTTAACTTCTTGCTGATCTTATTCTGTTGTTTATAGTTTCTAATGGCTTCAGTTATGGCTGTTCCTCTAAGCAGGTTGTTGCATAATTTAGGATTATAAACACACCCCTGACTGATATTAATCAGCAATAATCTCGTGCTCATAGGGTGAAGATGTTTTCTTCCATTGAGTCCTGCTTGCTTATACTGAATGTTGCAGGGCACTGCCAACCTAGAAGTAATTTAAATTAATTCCTGGTTTGGGGTTTTCTAAGTTGTGCAACTAAGGTAATTTTCCAAAGAAGAAATAATTTTTTATTAATATATGAATTTTCTACTTGGTACCAAAACTATGCAGACAAGTTTTCCTGTTGTCTCCCTTTTCCAGAGGCCAATCCAATATTTTTAATAGCCCACCTCTCCTTAAATATGTAGTTCATTACTAAGTGGGGGAATTCAAATTCTTACCTTCTTATTCCACAGGGTCGAGGCCTTGTCTTGTATCTCTGCGTAGCTAACCCAAGAAGCTAAAGCATCAAGGCTTCCTTAACACTGTTTTCAGTTCTGTCTTAATTTTAAACCTCTGGAAATATCTCTTATTATATTTGTGTATTTATACACTTGCTTAATTACACTTAGTGAACTTGACTGTGCACTTAAAATTGTATTTCTCTATTTTATCCGATATTTCTAGATATTCAGCATGACAAGTCTTACCATAGCGTCAGAAACAGAAGTCTGAAATATAATATTTGTCATAGGGACAGTTCTCTACGTTTTATAAATTTCCTTTACCCTTCCAGATCTTTTACTTGTGAAATCATCAAGACTTAGAAGGGAAGACTTTTAGGGTAAAAAACAAAGGCCCATGTCAGTGGCCATGAAAAGTCATAGTTCCTAATCTTTAGTAAAACCATTGAGAAATAGAAAGAGGACAGAAATTGGGTAAATTAATACTTTCCTGCCTCTGAGAAGAAAATCGGAGGCTGCCCTGGCAAAACTAGAGTCTCCAAATGGTGAATTGGTCAACGTGCAGTCGATGTTTAGGGCACCTTTTGTGAACCTTTCAGTCAATTCCTCTCATCCAGCTCCTTTTTGCTCTTGGTGCTTTTCCTATTGTTGTTCTGAGTGGAACCCTGAGGGTGGGGGGAATCTTTCTACACCTAAATGAACTTGCTTCACCACCAATATTGTATCCTACTGTGGCTTATCCAGTTTCCGGAAATGAGATTCCCTTTAACCATATTGAAAAAGCTGGTCTGGGACGCCTGGGTGGCTCAGTTGGTTAAGCGACTGCCTTCGGCTCAGGTCATGATCCTGGAGTCCCGGGATCGAGTCCCGCATCGGGCTCCCTGCTCGGCGGGGAGTCTGCTTCTCCCTCTGACCCTCTTCCCTCTCGTGCTCTCTCTCTCTCATTCTCTCTCTCTCAAATAAATAAAATCTTAAAAAAAAAAAGCTGGTCTGTATGCTGTGTCCCCTTCACACCTCATCTTTCTTCCACTGACTTACAGTTCTTATCTCTATAATCTGGTAATGTGTGTTGACCAACACTGGACCGCTTACTTCTGGGGTGAAAGCAAGAGGTGAATGGTCATTCTTCTCAGATCCTGAATTCTAAGAATGATAAGACATATTGGGCTATACCTACCATCTCATCTATAGAAATGTGGCTAAAATTATGTCCAGTCTTGGTACACCCAATACAATGCGATGCTTCCATAATATGTGTATCAATATGTTCACTGATAGATTTTGATTCATGCATCTATTTCTAATATTATATTCTGAGGGGAGAGCATGCCCTTCATTCTTCAGCAGCCCCTATAAGAGTCTCACCAGACTGCTGTGATTCTGTATTCCAGTTCTTCACAAAAATTAGCTGTGTTGGGGGGTAGATGGGCCATACGAGTTTAAAAGGTCATAGAACTGAGCACATGTACTGACAGGTACCATGCCCCTTAACAAAAGGGGAATAAGCATTAAGACAAACCACATCCCACTTGTCAGGAGATGGAATCAAATCCGTCAAGAAGTGATGCCTCCCTGATGGGTATTAAAGAGGACACATTCTGCATGGAGCACTGGGTGTTATGAACAAACAATGAATCATGGAACACTACACCAAAACAAATTATGTAATATATGGTGATTAACATAACAATAAAAAAATTAAAAAAACAAAGAAGTGATGCCTCCCACTTGTACCAGGCAGTTCAAGAGTCTCCCAAAGGCTAGCAAAATAAGGGGTAGCAATCCAGTTTTCCTTCTACTAAAGTAAAAGAATAAGAGAAAGAAAAGCAAATAGTTCTGAATCTAAACAAATTTTTGTTCTAAAATCCCGATTTCTCAAAGGAAAAACACTTTTAAACTTTTCACAGCATCATCCAGCATTATAATCCTATCCTTAACGTCAGTGTCCCTCTAGCCAGAAAAGACGACTTTGTGGAGAATATTCTAAGAAACCTACCAGTTCTGAAGATAGACCTCCATTCACTTTGCTATTAGTATGTCTTCCAGGAAGGTAGCATTTACCCTGGTGTGACACATCCATCATCTGTCAGGCAAAGTCTTCTATGCCAAAGTAGAACATTTCTAAAACAGCTCATGCCAGCAGGTGTGTCTACAAGCTCTCTGGTCCAGGTGACCTAAGATGAGTTGGAAATAGTGTCTAAAATTGCCAAAGATGAGGGGCGCCTGGGTGGCTCAGTCAGTTAAATGTCTGCCTTTGGCGTAGGTCATGATCCCAGAGTCCTGGAATCAAGCCCTGCTTGGGCTTTCTGCTAAGTGGGGAGACTGATTTGCCCCCTCCTTCTGCCCCCTCCCCTGTTCATTCTCTCTCTCTCTCAAATAAATAAATAAAATCTTTAAAATAAAATAAAGTAAAATAAAACTGCCAAAGATGAATTTGTAAGAACAGGGACAGCAAAGAATATAAAAAGATAGAGAATGAGGTATTTTTTAACTTCACTGGGGAACCCATTTAAGCTGAGAATTTTTTGAATTGTCTCAATGTCTCAGGCATGAACTTCCCTTCCTTCTTTTCCAATGGTAGAATGAAACTAGCTTTTAAATTGCCAACACAGATGGAAATTTCCCAACATCTAGTTTGACTTGTTGAGTACTCAGCCAACAAACCTTTCACAAAGTTAGTAAAGTTCCATGTCAAACAAAATTTAAAAGTGTCCATCCAAGACCTATTGAAATTTTAAGTTTTTTATAAATTTTCCAACCCTGAAGGAAAACCTCCTATGCCAGGCATAGATTCTATAATGAGTACATTTGGAGGGAAGAGTTGCTTGACAAATCAATCTGTTGAATTTGGTGGTGGAAGTCTAGATAGAAACCAGTTCTTCAAATAAAAATCAACAACTACCATTGTTAAGAATAACAACTACTTTATGGGTAGAGCCTTGTTAGAGTTTGTCATGATATTGATTTAAATATTTTAAGCAAAAAAAAAACTTTAATATATGATTTTCTTCTTTAAGAAACTTTATTAACTTTATAGGCATGTAGAACCAAGGTTTACTTCATTTTATCTCCAAAAAGTTCAATCACATTCTACCCCCAAGATTATAGACTGTTTGTTCATCCATTAAATCAACCAGACTTTACACTTGAGAGTTACTTGATATTTGTCCTACGCTAAAGCTGCTCCACTCTCAAAGTCAAAGATATAATTGTTTTCCTAACTTCAATCTTTAAAATCTCTTGTACAAGTCTTCCCACAAAAGCAACTCTCCATCATGAGGACCTTCCACCCACTGACCTCCCTACTTGCAATATCATCTCCTTTCTTCCCTTCTTCTTTATGATATTTCTTTTCTTCTTCAGGCTGGAATGGGTGGCCCAATGTTACAGTCCATCTCTTATAAACCCAATTTTTTTTTCTTTGTCCCTCCAATAGCCGTGAATGTAATAGCCATCTGCCTCCTCCACATCCACACTAATACAACTGACAATTGCTGATGAAATCACATAAAATGTGATCCAGCACCAGCCAAGAGACCAAATTCATTTCTCAACAGCATCAGTAAAATCACACTTCTCTCTCTCTTTCTCTCTCTCTCTCTTTCTGGGGGTCGGGCTTATAATGGTTACATGTATAACCCTGCTTCAATAATTATTGACCCGTGAGGAAACTTACTTCACTCCTTGGAAAGACTGTCTCATGTCTTTTTCTTCACTCCTCAAACTCTGTGCTTCTGTTTCTGCTTAGATCTTTACCTAGTACTTCACAGAGACAATCCTTAAACAGTATCTGATCTTCCTGGTTCCTGCTTTTTTGCCCAAACTTTGTATCTCTCTCCTGTGTGAAAATATCCTTTTTCCTAGTCAAAGAAGAATCTACCCATCTCAAACTTTCCATGGACTTTACTGGAGCGACCCCTCTTTCTCCTGGATCTTTCTCATTACAGGGTCTTTTTCTTCACAGGTAAGCTCCAGTATCTAATATTAAATAAAATAAAGATAATAAGAAACCTTCTCATTGCCTGTCCTTTTCCAATACTCACATTTCACTGCTCCCCTTAAGGGCCACATTTCTTATCTCTGATGTACAATTGCCACTTGCTACTCAACTCATTCCAGTCTGGCTTTTTCCCTTACCGCTCCACTGAAACTGATTGTGCCAAAGTCATCAACGACCTATGTGTTGCCCAACCCAGTAGGCATTCCTCATTCTGCTACATCAAAGTAGCAACTAAGATAGGTAATTACTCCCTGCTTCCTGAAAGGTATTTCTCTTAAGGCTTTCTCTGTACCATCTATTATGTCTGAATGTGTCCCCCTCCAAATTAATATGTTGAATCCCAGCCCCCAGTGTGGCTGCGTTTGGAGACGGTGTCTGTAAGGAAGCAACTAAGGTTAAATGAGGTCATAAAAGTGAGGCCTTGATTCAACAGGATTAGCGTTCCTCTAAGAAAATACACCGGAGCTCCTTCCTGCTTGCTCAGTCTTTCTCTTCCCACATGTGCTCAGAGGAAGAGCCATGTAAGGACAAAGCAGGCGTCCCAGGGCAGGAAGGGAGCCCCCACCAATAAGTGACCATGCCGGCACCTTGATCTTGAACTGCCAGCTTCGGGCACTGCAAGGCAATAAATCTCTTTTGTTTAGGCCACCAGTGTATGTTATAGCAGCTCTCGCAGACTAAGACATCATCTTCTCCAGATGTTCTTCCAGCTCTTTCACGGCACTTTTGAAATTCCAGCTCATCTACCCTAGAGTTAATATGGGAATTCTTATACCAAAAGCTTTATCTTCTCCTTATATCTCTGCCAAGACAATCTCAAGCTTTTCCTTGGTTTTAACTATCATCTGAAGGCTGATGACTCCCACAATTATATTTCCAGTCTAAATTTCTTCTGAAACTTTAAGAATTTCATCTCCAACTGATTTTTTAAAATTTTATTTTATTATGTTATGTTAGTCACCATATAATACATCATTTGTTTTCTGATGTAGTGATCCACAATTCATTGTTTTCATAGAACACCCAGTGCTCCATGCAGTACGTGCCCTCCTTAATACCCATCACCGGGCTGACCCATCCGCCCACCCTCTCCCTTCTAAAACCCTCAGTTTGTTCATTAACGGAGATAAGAAAGTGTTAAAAGATGTCACTGGCCCCCAATCTTCTGCCCAAAATTGACACTCACATTCCCTCTCCCCCTCGTCAAGGCAGGTCATCTGGCCATGTGTGACTTTAGAATATGTCTGGAAGACGAGAGAGTATCAAACATTTGTGATCATCCCCAATCACTACCATAACCCCAAAACCTATTTCTCTACACATGACTGAGGTATCATCTACACCTCAGTGCTTACGCTGCCATTCACTCCGTTGCCAAAAGTTTGTTGGCACACCTGATTGCTTCCTTTTCCTCACACTCCACATGCAACTGTCTGGTAATCCTATGCCTTCCTCCTTTAACAAATATCTAGAACGCATTTCTTGGTGTATCCACACCACTCGCCTAGTCCACATCACTGCCTTCTCTTACCTGAACTAATAGTGTCATTACCACTGAACCTCCCATATCCTCCTTCTCTTCATCCTGCCCTGCATTTTCTATATGACCCTTCTCCTATCCATTTTCTGTATTTCAAGCAGAATGATATACTGGAAGTGAAAAAAAAAGAAAGTCGACCATGTCAGGAGCTCCCATCAGCATCTCCCAGCATGTCTTGAACCACTTTTCTCACTCACTGCTCTTCAGCCAGGCTGACTTCGCACAAGCTTTCCCATCTTCCTGACATGCTTAGCTCTGGCGGATCACTTGGCTGGGTACTTCTCATCCTTGAATACCAGCTTAAATAGCATTCTCTCAGGCAAGATTTTTCCAATTACCTTGTTTTATCAGTGACTCACATACCCACCCACTCCCACTTTATTTCCATTACAAAACCCTGTTTCTGATACTTTAATAATTTTGCAATTGGTCATGCGTTTATACTTGTTTATCTGTTATTTTTCTTCCACCAGTGGACAGGATGTTTGTCTTTCTTGTTCTCTAGAATTTCTCTGGTACTTAGCACAGTGCCTTAATAAATGTTTGCTCAATGAATAAAGGACAAACACCAAGCCCGCAAAGTTCAGGTCAATGTTTGCTTAAGCAAAAGGCAACCTTTAAATATGCTTTCTGCCTCTCTTACTACTTTGCACACACTGTATATTCAGTGAGTAGAACAGCTCTTGTCTACAATACATATACAATAAATATTTGTTGAATCGATGAATGACTGAATATGATAAAACATATCAGAAACAAATACCAGATTATTTGCAGATTTTATTGGCCTTTCCTCAGCCTTTGACTTTGTGGACAGGAATCATTAATGGATCACAGTCTGTGTGTTTAACCTAGACCCTGATTACTGACAAGTGAACATCATGTTCTCCTTAACTCCCTGCTGAGAGTCCAAATTGGAAAGAAGACCTTCTTTCAAGGCAGTTAGAATTTCTACTTGAAGAACTCAGGGTAATGTTCTGACTCTTTCTTTTAAACTTCATTCTTAATCTGATACTACTTTTGAATGTGTATAAATTGCCTCAGCTACAAAGAAAATAAACCTGTCATATCATATTTTATATATATTTATTATGCTTTTATTTTTACAATCAGAAGAGTTGGAACATAAACTAACCCTGCTACCTAATTAATTACAATAAAAATCATTAAACATCAAATGTTCTTATAATAAAATCCTTGGGAAATATTCCCTAATTCGGGCAGATTATAAATAATGATCCTATTTAATAAGAAAACATTTTACTACTTCAGTGCTAACTTTTCAACCATTTGCAAAGTAGCATTGAGATATTTAGTGGGGCCATGAGGAGTAATAGCTTACATGGGCCTCGAAGTATTTTCAGGTTAAAATTGTTTTATCCGTGCCACACTGACTAAAATCTTTGGATGTCTGAAACCTATTTATCTATTCAATAGAGCAAATTTAAAACAATCATTTGAACAGAATCCTTTTCTGGTTAGGAGACTCACTATCAGATCATCTCAAATAAATACGGGATAATTTTCTAACTAGGCCCGTGTCCTTGGTATGTTCCTAAGCTTCCATGACACACTCTGCTCATTCCTCATTCTCTGCCAAGGCCCCGTGGAAATATACAAATGTGACTTATGCTTTCAGAATTCAGTTGAGAAAATATTTTTTCGAGACAGTTTTCTCAGAGGACATCTGGTCTACCTTCTTCTAGGTATTTCCAAAGGAAAATGGCAGTGGATCAGCCAAGATCTTGGAGCCTCTCTGACACCATAATATCTCTCTGCGGAATTACTTTTAAGTGACTTGCTCCTGCTGTGACCTCATCAGTCTGTATTGGGGTTCATTCAAAGAGCCCAGAGAAGCACAATGATAAGTCAAAGTCAAATGGGAATTCGTTTTCAAGAAAGGTGTTAATTACATCACAATATTTTATTAGTATTACTTTTTTAAATAAAAAAAAAATCCAGGAGCTATTTCTATAGTTCTAAAGATCTTGAGCAATAGTTTTTATTTCAGTTTGTTTTTCTGTCTTCTTTTGCCTCATTTTTCAATTTATGTTTCTGTTTTTTGTCACATATAAGCCATTATAAATATTTTCTGAAATAAAAATGGACACACATACACACACATATGTATATACACAAACATGCATATATATTATATATCCCCATATATAAAATATATGACTGACCTCCTCTAACAACTCTCCTGAATCAGGTAATTGGTCTTTTTTGAGGACAGTGTCCTAAACCAAAGGAATAAATCTTCAATAATGCCATTTTATCCCAGCAGAAGGCATTGGGGAAGATGCTAGCACATAAGAAGGAAAGCATGCAGGTGACATTCAGATTGCAAGTTAGCAGTTACCTATCCCGTCTGATCACTGGAGCATTCTAATGAGCACACAACTTTCAAAATCAATGTCAACCCAGATTTAAGGCAGAAAATTGGACTTAAGTCTTTTCACTTTGATTCTCTTGTTGACTCATCTTGGGGCATCTTTAAGCTCGTCTGTAACTTTCTTTCCCATGTTGCTTCCCCCCTTATCTCTACTTCATAGGCAGGAACAGACCACCCAGAAGAGCTCCTGGATTTACAAGATTAATCATTAATCATTAATCATTAATCATTGTCTAAGGAAGCCTTGCTTTTTAGGCAGGACGATGTTAGGCTTGGGGGGAATATTAACAAGTCGAAGGCAAAACCCTCTTCCCTACGTCCAGCCAGCGGTGATGGTAAGTTCACATTCACTGCTGTGTGGGTGACCCATAGACAAATGCAAAAGACATAGAAGCAAAGGATTATTTTCCTAAGGGAGAGGACATCTGACTTGACATTCCAAAGAGAGATACCCGGACCCTGAAAAGTCAAGTGAATTTGGTATGGTAGGTTAAAAAAACTGGTGAGGAATTTCTGGAGAGTGGGGCTTACACTAAGGGGATAGTGTAAATAAATGTTGTAAATATAAGCATGTTATGCACAAAATCCATAGATAAGTTTGAGAAGCAACGTAGCCTGAGCATAATAATGATAACAATAATAGCATTTACAAAGCACTTAAGTTCATATGTTATCAACTAATGAAATCCTCACAACAATTGTGTGACTCAGGTATTACAAGTATTTTGATTTGAGACCTGAAGATATAGTGGTCCAGATAGGTTCAATAATTTCCCCAAAGTCACACAACCAGACCAATCATTGTGGCGCAAAGCCCATCTTCAAAGGCTTACATTTCAGCAACTGTGTACTACCTGTATGGCCTTAGGTGAGTTACTTAACTTCTCTGGAGTCCAGTTGTCTCGCTCACCTGTAGAATGGATAATATGGAACTCTCTTAGGAATTAGAAACAGACAAACGGATAAGAAAAATATGAGATATATATTATACATATATATGTATGTATATATAATGGCATATGATGGAATATTTGATATGTAATATATATATAATGCAACAGCACACAGCCCTACAAAAGGATGAAATCTTGCCATTTGCAACAACACAGATGGACCCAGAGGGTATCATTCTAAGTGAAATAAGTCAGACTGAGAAAGACAAGTACCAGATGATTTCACGTTTTTGTAGAATCTAAAAAAAACAAATGCATAAATAAACAAAAAGCAGAACCAGACCTATAAATACAGAGAGCAAATTGATGCTTGTCAGAGGGAAGGAGCATGGGAGGATGGAGAAAATGGGTGTAGGGGAAAGGGAGATGCAGGCTTCCAGTTATGGAAGGAATAAATCTTGGGAATAAAAGGCACAGCTCAAGGAATACAGACAATGATATCATAATAGTGTTGTATGGTAGCTACACTTGTGGTGAGCAGAGCATAATGTGTAAAGAAGCCGAATCACTGTGTTGCACACCCGAAACTAATGTAACATTGTGTGTCAACTATACTTAAATTAAAAAAAAAATTTAATGAAACTTTTACACACTTGTTAAAGGTTCCTTTTTAAGTGCTTGCTACATGTTATTTATTATTGCTGGTTTTATTTTCATTGTAGTTGTTGTTGTAAGTAACATAGCGGTCTCATATTTAGAAATATAAGTTGAGGCTAGCAATAGAGATTTAACACAAACACTAGGGTGAATTGAATTTCACACAAGAGTTGATACTGTTGTCTATAAGACACTCCAGGGCAGGAATACAACCTTATACTTCTTTGTGTCACAAGCTCTGGTGGAGAATTGAACACACTGGACACATACTACGTGCTGAATGAACAGATGGGTTCACTCATACTCTCTGCCTCTGTTAATGCACATTGGAACATCCATGGGTTGTCATGAAGCCTAGTAAGATAATGGAATGGTGCCTATGGCTCTCCACTCTGCAATGAAATTAGAAAATGAGTAGGGCTATCAAAGGATATGAGGAGGAATGAGGGATTGAACCCCCTTTCTCAGCCACCTGGAGCATTAGTTATGCGGAAACTGCCAAATCCATGACGCTTGGAGGGGAGTTCAGACAAATATCACTAGAGTGGCTTTGCCTCTCTTTCCCACAAGGCTGCCATCTGTATACCACCTTTGCTGGTAAGATTACCTGTAGGAAGAGCCAATCTGAAGAGACTCGGAATTGCCGGGCTCATTCCCTGAGGATTTGAGATGTCACTACAACCAGCAGGCTCGCTTTTCTCCTCAGTCTCTACCTGTGATTCTTAAACTGGTGTCTTACAAACCCTATTCTTGGTTGAGATTTTTCAAACCAGAAACTTTCAAACAACAAAATGTACGCACCTTAAACATTAACATGTAATACGCTTCTCGGTAAAATTATGGGAGCAGCAAAGGCAAATCCTAGACAAACAAAGAGTTTCAGATGACGAAACTGCATTGTTTTTTTTCCCGAACACAGTAAAAATAAATCTGAATCCAGTGGCCTTGTCATAGCCTAAATTATTTTTTAAGAAATCCAGTTTTGGTCTCCAAATATACAGCCCTCCGGAAGAATTTCCAGAAGCATTCAAATGGAGGCAACAGGAGGAAGGCAGCTCAGTACCATGAGACACAGTACAGAAAAGCAATAGTATTGCGATCGTAATCCTTTGCTTAACATCTTGAACCTCTAACAGCTTCCTTAAACTCATGCCTCTTCGCCAGTGTGGCATGTTCATTATCTTTGCACACCTGCAAGCATAAAAGCACTAATTTCCATGAGGCTGTTATTACAGGAAGCTGAGGAAGGAGCGGACGGGAGAGATGGTGACTTATGAGCCATTCAGAGAGGGGACGGCTTTTAAGGTAGCACGATATCAGGCTGAGAAGTTAGGCTCAGTGTAGGACGGTAATGCTTTAAAGAATCATATTGTCCATGGAGAAGAAATCACTTGCTGAATTTTAGCTCTTTCTTCTTACAAACACATAACTATTACAAATAATCGTTGGAGACATATTTTTAATACATATGCTTTTAATACACATGCTACATTTAGGAAGTGGGATTTATTGCTTTAGGTCACTCTACTAACCAACTCAGAAGATTTTGTAAGAAGCAGCACTTTATATGATGTCTAACAGTTATTTTTTGGTTTGTAGGAAAACCTACATCAACTTTTATGGCAGATGCATTTCATTCAGTCAGTCAATCAGTCACTATTTCAAGAGATGTTTCTGTGTGTGTGGGTGGGGGTGTGTGTGTGTGTGTGTGTGTGTGTGTGTGTGTGTGTGTGTGTGTGCTGGGTCATAATGCTTAGCAAAATGGGCCACAGCTCTGTATTCAGAGATTTTTCCATTTTAATGAGCAAGACGAGGGGTACCTGCGTGGCTTAGTTGGTTAAGTGTCTGACTCTTGATTTTGGCTCAGGTCATGATCTCAGGGTCCTGAGATCGAGCCCCACATTGGCCTCCATATTCAGAGCAGAGCCTGCTTGAGATTCTCTCTCTGTGTCTCCCTCTGCCCCTCCCCCCACTTGGGTATTCTCTCTCTTTCTCTCTCTCTCAAGTAAATAAAATCTTTTTAAAAAATGAGCAAGATGGCTATTAATGCCATAATGACAAAAGTGAATTTACGACTGTGATAATGGCTACAAATAAGATGTATCAGATTCTATGAGATACCCGACAGGCGAGATGGTAGGGATTCTTGTTTAGACATAGATGGAGAAGAGACTATTATAGTTCGTGACAGCTTCAAGCCAGGGTAGATGTCAACAGTAATGGGAAAAAATTACAGCTTCATTTAGATTCTAAAGTTGAAGATTGTATGAATATTTCATTGTAATAAACAAAAGCATTCTCTTTGGCTTCTGAAATCTCGTTTTAGAAACACACACAAACTTTTATCCTCTTACCTCAATGCTGAGAAGTCAGACCCTGCCTCTCACAACATAGCTGAAATTGCAGTTTGTCAAGACAATGTGAAATCTAAAGTGGTTAAGGGAGGTGTTCACCATTAATAAACGTTCCCCCTCAGGTCCAAAGACTGTTTTTTCAGTGAAAAAAGAAGCAAGTCCTAAATTCAGTGTTTTGCATGTTTGTCCAGGTTTGGTGCTCTCCGTGAGAAATCACAAAAGAGAAGACAGAGAAATTAAGTAAAAACATCAAACACTATTCTAATAATTTCTCCTACCGAAAACAGTTTCTCTGTTCATCAGAGGGGTGATAACAGAATCCTTTTTCATTTTTCTTATGGACACTGCTGATGAAGATATGCATTCCTAAATGACCATTTTAAATGCCTGTCCTAGAAATAAAAGCCAGACACCGTGTGCAGAAAAAAAAAAATAAATCCCTTGTACCTGAAATCACTTTCATGTTATGACACATTTCAGTATTTGGATTTATGGAGCCGTCCACATTGTCATAATAATCATGGGATAATAAATCCCTTTGGCCAGGTAGCCGCAGGCTTTAAAATGGATTATTTGTTTTTTGGAGAAAAAATAAAAGGAGTGGACACAGACACATATTAATGACTCGCTTAATCCATTCCTTGTTTTCCTTTGCTTTTATTAAAATGTTCTGTGATTGTATCACCAGTACGCCTAATTTTTATACCAAATGATAAAGCTCAGTGTAAAATGGCACATCTGTGTCTCTCCCGAGAAGTTTTTAGTCGTTGAGGAGAGTATAAGCTTTGTCTTAAAACTGATCAGTTTATGATGTATTTTCTTAAACTAAAATGCCTTCCTCTCACACTGAAATGCTCATCGTAAGTGCAATGCATTTTCTTCAACCATTACACATAGGGGAAGTTAGCATCAAAGCAAGCAAGCAGATAAGGGCCCATTACAGCCTCAGGAGACTCAGTCTTCATAGTAGACATGTTAGTGTCTACTTTATTTATTGGTATATCAGATTTTAATCTTCTGTGGCTCACTTATCCAAACGTGTGCAGTCGTTCCGGAACACTGTAGGATTTTCTGCTCTTTGGGACTACCACAAAGGAAAACCCTGCTCTATAGAACGCTGCGCAACTTCGAAGCTGGGTGGAATGCTGAAAATTGTTATGCCTTTCATTTCATGGGAATAATAGCAAACACTCATCTAGTGTTTATGACATGCGAGGTACACAGGTGAAGTCATTTAAACCTCTCCACAAGCTAATGAGATGGCACTATTACCATCCCCATTTTACAGACGGAAGAACCGAAGCCTGGAGTCTGTAGGGAATTGCCGGAAGCACATAGCTGGGCGCTGACAAAGCTCGCAAGGATCGCAAGGACACAGGTCCCCGACTCCTACCAGAGGGCATCTCGAGGGAATTGTGAGAACTCATTTCATGCTGCCATGGAGCCACCGCAAATATATAGCTTGTAATATTCGTTTATTTCTTTAATTTTCTGACCCGTTCTAACCAAACAGAGAAATTCCAAAAATGTCAGAGGGAAAAGAAAATGCGTTCCTTCCGCTGCCATTTCTGCCCAGGTCCTATTTTCATCATGCATATACTGGAAAAAAATGCACTTTTGAAAATTAGCTCAGGACCCAGAATGCCTCGAAGAAACTACAGTGGTTTGCATTGTGCTTTAATTGCAAACTTAAAGAAATTCTTTGCATCCCACAAACAGAAAATTCATCAGAAAATGTGAGCAACATTCAAAACAGTGATTTAAACAGATGTGACTGTAGTGCAATGTTGAGGTAGCTGTGGTCGAGAAGAAATCTATTTCTTCCCCAGGGCTACACGCAATCAGCTCCAGCCGGGACTACACTTCTCGCTTTGTTTCTTCGACGCGCAGTGACCTCCCGATTGCCCCATGTCCGCCTGCTGTGCCTAAGGTGGATCTCTCTACCTGGTTAGTTTCACAGCAGTGAAGGGCCGTGCGGCATTGCAGGCAATTGGCTTCCAGATATCCTTAAGGAATTGCTTTCTCGCCCTGTCTGCAGCCACCCCGTTCATCCCATAATAGAGCCCTGCCATCTATCCTGTGCACATTTCCAGCTTGGCAAAAACTGAATTACATGAGGTATAGCTTCAAAGTTGTACTCATTCAGTGTTACAAATGGTTCCTGGCTGACATTGATGAAAATCCTCAAATGTCTGATGGGACATTGGTGACAAAGATAAATCTCACAGGCATGTGTGCAAGCAGGCTTTTGTACCAGTGGAGAAAAAGTGAGTAAGTTTGAAACTTTCTCGCATATAGGTCACCTCTAGATGCACATTTATTTCAACCATCATTAATGTGTAATTCTTTTCTGTTTAAGTCATGACATCATGACAGTTGTCTATGCTATTTGCTTAAGAAAATGCCAATTGCCTTAAGGATGTAAGGTTTACTTATTAAATGAGATAGTATATATAAGATTTGAAACATCTGCCATGTAAGGGTCACTTCTCTGAGATCTGACAGTGCCCTAGTATAAATGTACTGTGATTTTTAAATATATGATAATTGGGTATTCACTTCTCTGTCTATCTCATTAGATCGTTTAAGTTCTAAAGGACAAAACAAATGCACAGGTAAGTAAATGAATGAGTAAAGGGACAAAGGCAGCCTCTCTTTCGTCCCACTCATGTTGAAGCCTAAGAAAACAACAGTGAATATTGGTTGTCGTTGTTAGTATTTTTATTATTTCTCCCACCCAACATCTAGTCAATTACCAGGACCTGCTGTCGACTTTACCACCTAATTTATTAAATAAAATATATTACTGATCACTCACTTTGCTACTGAAATCCAAGCCTTCTTCACTTGGACCCTAACTCTAGTGTTTTCCCTTTGCAATTCAGCTTTCATAAGGCCACCAGCAAAATCTGTTTTTCCAAAGTGCAAATCCAATCATGGCCTGCTCCTCCATGGACGGCTCCCGGAGGCCACCCACGGACCTCCCCAGCCTAACCCCACCTACTGGCACAGTCTCATTGACTACTTCTCCTCTTGGGATGGAAACCCTAAGAGCAAGGTCCGCCCACTCCCCCCAGCATGGTTCTTGGCTCCAAGCCTTTGCCATGTGCTCTCTTTCTCTGCAGCTCAGGGTTCCTCCTCCAGAGGGCCCTCCATCCTTCTCTGGATCTCTTCAGGAAGGACCCCCACCACCACCTACCCACCGTCCTGTCTCACCTGGCACCTTAGCACTCATACCACATGCTTCCGTGTGAAGAAGACATGGCTACAGCTCGTTCCGATTCCCTGATGAAACGCTTCGCCTCTTGAGCATGGTTATTTCTTATCCATCTTTTATCCCCTTCACTTGACAAAGTGCCTGATTCACCAAAAAAAAAACGGATTAAAGGGAAACTGAGCTGGGCCGAACTTTGTGGAACAAGCTGGCCTGTCCCTGTTCAATTGGATTAAAAATCAGTTTCTTCAGAACAACGCCTCACAGCGTTTGACCTTGAAACAAAGTGTAACTTTCTGTTTATAAATTTTAAAATAATGAAAATAAATTAATCTTTCTCATTTTGGATTTGCCTAGTTGGACCAAACAACAAACCAAATGGAGGGCAATTAAACCACCTTCCCTTTCATGAGACATCATGGATTTTTCCCGGAAGTTGTACAGGAAATAATTTGCTAAGCAAAGCTGACTGTCTGATTGGTCTGTCTTTGCTTCAGTAGAAAAAAAGAGAAATCAATTAAGTTGTTTTCAAAATATTTTTCACCATAGGTAGTTCAGTTTTCCACACATGTTTAAAATTAAACATATTTATTGCCTCATAGCTCAACTTATTAATAGTAAAAAATCTCCAAAAGCAGAAAATTGGTAACAAGTTCTTCCATTTCTGGCCAGCAAAATTGATCTCCAGAGTCAGAAGGAAAATCCATCTGTGTTCTTGCTGTGGAAGACATATGTGCTTCATCCTAAATCTTGCCTTAGTCACAAAGGTTGAATTGAAATAAAAATTATGTGGCACTTTGATCAGAATTGCAATGGTAAGGTATGGGCCAGAATGTATGCCAAAAGCAGGCTTTCCCCACAGATAAGGGAGAAAGTCTAATTCAAACGGTCCAGCCTCCTGTCTCTCACATACAATAGGTGTGTACTTTATTCCAGCAAGACAAATGGACCATAATCACCCTATCACATAAATCTCTAAATGGATCCTAAGATTCTGGATTAAAGGGAGTCAAAAAAAAAAAAAAAAAAACCAACAACAACAAAAAACAAAAAAACCGGGAGGGGGTGGCTTTAAAACATAAAATAAGGAAATGACCCAAAAAGTTATTTATTAAATCCAACCCAGATATAAAGGGAGACACCATAATACTCATTGAGTGATGACTGCAATCAAGCCTTTGTGACAGGCCATTGAAATCTAAGATGAAAAACTAAATTATTATGAAATAAAAGGGCCTGCTTTCATTGTTGAATTTATTCACATATTTAAGATAGTTTGTTACACTTGGGGTTATATTTGAAGGTCAAAGAATAAAATTGAAGCATTTTGCCTATTGCAATGATCCCCCCTCCCCCCCCAACACACACACACACACACGGCTCTAGGGAGTAGGTACCTCCTGGATTTAGAGGAAATTTAGCTCTCTTGTTCAGGCCTGTATGAGAGTAGACGTTCCAAGGAAGTACGGGGACCCGGAGGTCATGCCCCAGAACAGGAAGGGCAAAGGAATGTCACCAGTACTCCACACCACTGCTGCAAACACCTCTCATCCCTTACCTCCCTCCCCTCAGAATTTGCCATGCACATTGGTCCAAGAACCAACAGGAGACCAATATTATATTGTAGGGAATTGGCTCACATGATTATGAGGGCTGGGAAGTCCCATGATCTGCTGTCCGCAAGCTGGAGACCCAGGAGATCCAATGGTGTGTCTCCAGTCCAAGGCTGAAGCCCTGAGGAGCAGGGACGCTGATGTGGGTCCCAGTCCAAGTGCAGGAGAAGATGAATGTCTTAATTCAAGTGCTCAGGCACCGAGCAACTTCCCCCTTCCCCGTGTTTTCTTCTGTTCAGGCCCCCAGAATGGATGAGGGCCATTCGCACCAGGGAGGGCAGCCTGCCTTACTCAGGCGACTGATTCAACTGGCAACTTCATCCACAAACTCCCTCACATACACACCCAGAATCCTGTTTAACCAAATATCTGGGCACCAGTGGACCCGTGAAGCGGACGCAAGAAACTAAACCTCACACCATGTAAGCTTTACTATGTTTTCCCTGAATCCTTTTTGAGTTCCCCACTGGGGAGACCCTGCCTCCTCCTCCTATCATTACCACTTCCTTTCTCTCCCTCCAACCAAGCTTTTCTACAGTTTTCTGTTCACTAACCCTAAAAATGGACTATCATCTTTTACTGTGAAAAAGAATAAGGCAACCTATATCTTAGTGTCTAAACAGATACTGGCCAGAGCGATGGTGTTCTGAGACTCTCTTCCATTGTGGGGACAGCCCAAGGAGGAAGGAATCACATCCCACTAATCGTTCCACTTTAACTGATGATGCACAGTGCCCTGTTCTCTAATGCATAGCATAGGACAAAACGAAATATAGCCCAACGCCTGCAGTATCAGCTCAACTACCACCAACTTGTTTGATTGGTGTTGTCATAAATTCTTGCTGTCTGCATTTACTTTATGCTTTTTTCACATTTTTTTCCTGATCCTATCAATTGTGATGCACATTATTACACCTTCAATCACTAAGAAATTTTAAAGGCAAAAAGATTTTAAAAATAAAGCACTGGCAATCCTATCACCATCATTATCTACACTTCATTTGAAATTGGAATGTCCTGAACAATACGCGGTTCTGTACGACTCCCTGAACCACTGTCATTGCATCTGCCAATGGTTCTGGGTCTCAGGGAGCCCTTTTCCTGGGGGATTTCCTTTTTCTCCTTTTCCAAGGAATTTATTAAAGGCCTGAAAAGGCCTTATTTTTTCACCAGCTTTGATTTAGCTCTTCTATGTTACCGTAGTGCAAATATGATTCTAAATACCTGGTCCCAGGCTGATCTCCTCTCCTAAATGGAAGATGGATAAAGAAGAAAAGACTGAACAAATAAAATAAAAATAACTTTTAGATGCATGCCTTCCCTCTTTATCCTTAATTAGAAGAAAATCTTTCCCAAATAAATAAGTCTTAAAAGTTACTTGATATGCCTTCAACACTGGCCAGACAATATGAGGAATGTCTCTGTTACAGCTTGGCCTCTTCGACTACAAGTGGTTGGTTGAAATCATTTATTTAAACTTAAAACCAGAAGAAAGCTCTGAATCTATTGACGTTATCTGTGGAGTATCTGTACTAGAAATACTTAAGAGGGAGCCTGCAATTATTAAATATTTAATTAAGCTTTAGGCATAGTGTGACAATTCACTTTCTAAAAACAAGGGGAGACATTTAAAAACCTTGAAGAAAGTCAAAGTTTAAAATGTATCTAGAAGTTTCTAAGCTCCATTCTGTTCTTGGCTAGCGCTCAGTGAGATTTCTACCTGATTATATCACTGAAGTATGTGGACTTGCTCTTTGGCCTGCCGTTCAAAATTTCCCACACTTTTTAGTATCTTGAGTTGGAGGTACGCATCTCTTTGTAAATATTTGTCCTTTGAACGACACAAAAATGCCCAGCAGTGACTATTTTGTTCTCTTTTCTGTATCCCCACAGCACATTCTGTAAACTTGGTTACGGACCCGGTCTTCGGAGCCATTGTCCTGGGACTGTGTGTGTCGCTGAGGTAGAATTCCCTACCCCAAAGACTCGTCAACCTGTGCACAGCATTAGCCCAGAGCCTAGCACTCTGTAGGCGTCTGATCAGTATTTACTGGTTAAGTAAATGTACATCCAATATGGAAATACATTCTCCTGATAATTTTTTTAAAAGATTTTATTTATTTATTTGAGAGAGAGAGAGAGAGCGCACATGAGAGGGGGCAGGGTCAGAGGGAGAAGCAGACTCCCCGCTGAGCAGGAAGCCCAATGCGGGACTTGATCCCGGGACTCCAGGATCGTGACCTGAGCCAAAGGCAGTCGCTTAACCAACTGAGCCACCCAGGCACCCCCGATAATTCTTCAAATATTAATTTCTCTCTGACCAGTTGATTTAGTTAAAATCCTTTTGCTCAAGAATTGTATCACCACTGAAACATCAACACATTTGAGTCTGATGAGCATCCAATAGTCTGTGATGTAGTTAACCATATAGCTAATGAAAAAAAATAAGAATCTATTCAAAAGGGTGTTTATTTGGGGCCAAAAAACCCCATAAAACTTTTGTCAAAAGAATGTCTCTTTAGTTTTTTGTTTTAAGTCCACACTTAAGACAACATCGGAAGAAACTTTTTATTCTCTATGAAGAAGTGGCATGATCATGATCGTTCTTGACTAACAAAAGTATAGCACATTCAGCTTCATCAAACACGTTTCATTAAACAATCCACTTCAATTTTTCCTACCACTGCTAAGTTATGAATAACATCATTCTGAGATGTCCTAGGACCTATCCCATCTTTTCTGACTCTAAAACAGCCATAACTATCCACCCTTGGTCATATGCCTCAAACAGTTCCAGTCTATCAGGACCAGAAGCAAGACAACAGCCGGAAGTTCCAAACCACCTATAAATAACAGCTCCCCCATGCTGCTAACAAGGAACTTAATACCCCAAAATTGTCCTAGGGTAAATGAAGCCCAGATCATGGGGGTATTGTGAAAGGGGGGAGTTTAAATTTGTTATTTGACTATTAATGTCTTACTCGTAATTGGTTTCTATTCCTTATTAGGTTTTTTTTTTTTTTTGCTTTAATTTTGAGACTATAGAATGGTCTTTTCTTAATTCTTTCCATGGCTTAGGTTCCTAATTTTAAAAAATATTACCACTGAACAATATTTGTCCATAAAAAAAAAGAGCTTTGCATGTAAGAGGGATAAAGCCTGCATCAAAATTAAATCTATTAGTTTCAAAGAACATGCTCAGCAAATGTTAACTGAAAGCAGTAAATACCTACCGTTTTGTCCACTCAGGACTATACTCCCTTCTACTGGGCCCTACATTTCCCTTTCTTTAACCGTGTCTTTTGCTTGGAAGTTGCATTCTAAAACTCTCCTCCTCCCTGGCCACCTCAGTCCATCTAGGGGCAGGTCTCTGGCCCCTCGGGGATGAACACAGAACCCGTCTCTCTGGTGAGCCTTGATTGGTTCAAGGATGCCCACTGGACATAGTCTCAGCCAGTCAACCCTTCCCTGTGACTTTTGAACTTGGAAACAAAAATCAGGAGCCCTGTTCTGTCTGAGTTAAGAAATGTCAAGTATCCAGGCTTCTGTTCATTGCTTCTGTCCAGTCCGAGAAAAGAATCCAACATGCAGAAAACAGCCAAAGGAGAGACAGAAGTGAATCTTCCTGGTGTTCCTGAGCCTGGTGTCACTGGGGATTGAGGCTCTGCTATACTTGCATTAATCCTATTAGTCCATCCCTCCCCATTTCTACCTAAGCCAGTTCAAGTTTGATCTGCAACAATTCGCCAACTAATTCACTGGACCATGACAACAGTGATACAAATTAGGCAGTGATGTTTATTAGAAAGCTTCTAGCCTCATGTCATTGATCATCTTCAACCTCACATTTGCAAGACAGCTGCTTAACTTACATGCAAAGGCACTTCAACTTCCATCCGTCATCTAAACAACAGAAAACCACTCCCTCTTCCTTGAATAGGATTTCCTGATTCAACTAAAAAAACAAAAAGAATATATATATATGTATATTAAGCAAACAAACAAAAAGTAAAAAATATAATACATATATTATAAAAGTTTATTATAATATATATTATAAAAGTATATACTTTTATATAGATATAAGTATATGTATAATATATATATATATTTTTTACTTTTTGTTTGTTTGCTTAATGTTCTTCCTTGTGGAGCTACAGGCACTGTTTCTCCAGATTTTTCTTCTTGTCAGGTTCCCACAGTAAATATTCACTGAAGTAACACATATTTATAAATGTTAGCCTTTTTCGGTCCTTTTATTTTCTCCTGAAACAATGAGTTTGCGAGCAATGACCTCAAAGTCTTCCAGAAACTTTAAATCTGACACCAGTGGCTCTGACTGCAACTTGATATTCGCGCAATGCTAATTTATTGTACTTTTCCTAAAAAATGTCATTCTCTGAGAAGCAAACATCTTCTCCTGAGTCAGAAGTTATGGGAAAGAGAAATGGTGTTTCATTATTAAGAAATGGAAAGGTGATCGATCATAGCAAGGTAAAACCTTTTCCCTATCTAGGGATATTTCCCCAGAGAGCCTTCATTTAAAGTCCTGTGGTCGTGTTTGCAAATTTCCAATTATTCAAAATGAATTATTACAGCATTGACAGAACCTGGCAAATCTTACTTGATATTTCGCTGCCACATTGTCTATTAATCTAGTACTGGAGAAAGTTGGGGGAAGACACTTCTCGATTTGGCCTTCCTAGGCAAGCTTCTCTGCTGGGCAACGTGTCTGGATCTTTGATTTCCCCTCATGCCCAGAAAAATAGACAGGCAAGGCAAGGGAAGGTTTCCAGAGGAAGCTAAAGCTCTCTTTCTTAAGTTACTCACCCTTAGTGCATTGCCAAATAGGAACGACATGCAATTGAAATATTGTCTCGCAGCTGCAAAAACCATGCAATTAAAGTATGAAAACAAAAGTCCAAACTGTGGTCTATTCAAGTTCACAAGATAATGGCACCTGAGTACACAAATCAGCGATTTTTCAAACCTGTGTTGCCCCTTCTCGGCAATTACACACCTTAGAACACATTTTCATTTTCTTTCCATTGGTGTTCTTTATTTAAAGAACATGCCAGTAAATCGCCACTGCCTAAAAGTTTCCAGCTCAAAAACGTATGTCCCCATTATCACTTCAAATTTCTCATCTCGGTGTTACTGTGTACATCAGACCAAAGACAACCCGACGGTTCAGTTGAATCCCAGATAGAATTGAAAATAGATTTTAATGGCCAACTGTCATGTGTGTTTGGGTACCTCAACCGGAAAAAGCTCTATTAAATATTTATGAAATTTTATTTTTGGTTCCCAAACAGCACAGTTCAAGTTAAACAGCCCTCACAAGAAAGAGCATGTCATCACAGGTACATTCCTACCACTGTGGAGGTTCCCAGGGTCTGTTCAGGCATACCCCGAACACATGGGAATGGTCCCAGGCCTTCCAGACCAGCCTTTCTGGCAAGCTTCCCAGCAGGCTGTAATGATTTTGGTATTCTCACTGACCTTTTTAGCCCTTGCAAAGAAACCTGCAAAATGCTGTTTACCAACCTCTGGCTTTTTTTTTTATATTTTTTTTTTTAATTTTTTTAAATACACAACATGTGTCAGCAATTAAAAGAAAAATTATAATAACATCAGTTGCATAAAGATTATGATGTTTTGGTGGTGTTCTTTGATTTTGATTGGCTTTACCAGGTTTTCATAATGACTTCCCTTCATGTGAGGAGGACCCAGTAATATAACTGCATGAGGCTCTTGTGGAAAACAACTGTTCTTTTTCCTTCCAATTAATGCTTTGACTTGTTCAATTCTATCACAGAATCATATGCAAAACTGCAAGTCCTTTCCCCTGCTGCTTCATCTGTGAGAATACTCTCCAGCCAGCCGAGATCTACGTTACTTCCCAATTATGCAGGCAGGGGTGGGGGCAGGGGCAGGAGACTGTTGTCCCCTAATTACCAATGGCTAGGATGTTCTCTGCTACGCCCTCAAGCAGAGTTACACAAGCACTCCCCACTTTTGTTTCCATAAGGAAATGAGTTTGATTCTCTTCTTCCGGAGGGGGAAGAAAACAATGGCATACTCCCCTTTTAAACTCTGGGACAGGCCTGATCCTGTTCTCCTGTTGAGGGGAAAAGGAAGCGACTTTGTGAAACGGTCTTGGAGTTGACTTGGACAAAAGTGTCTGGATCACGTCACCTGTTCGATCATCTTTCTTTTGTACGGTACCACTTTAAAAATGACACGACAAGTTTTCCAAAGGCTGTCCCACCCATGAGGCTCCAGAAAAGTTTCAGGATGATTCACCTATGACCTGCAGTGGAGCTGATGTGCCAGACCCTTTCTCCTGGTGGCACAGCCCACAGAGGTAGGACTGAGCTCAATGGTGGCGACGTGAGCAGAGGTCAAAGTTGAGGGGCTCCATCAAATATCATGGGGCCGAGAATGGATCGTTGTTCTGCTGGCTGAACACAAGCAATTTCGGTACGTTTTCACCAAATGTGTCCAAAGGTCACCGCAGTCATTAATGAGAGTATATTTTCCTCTTATAAAGTCACCTTTGAACACCCTCTCCTTGATAATATTCCATACTACTTTAAAGGGAAAATTGTTTTATTGCCTTCTGTTGAAGCCTAAGGAGGATTTGATGATTATTATCTTTTTACTTCATTCTTAGAGGAGAGGAAAACTAACTGGGAGTATAAAAAGAAATGATTTAATTCTGTTCCTTTCCAATGGCGTGGGTGATCAGAATTAGCTCAGGTTCCAAGCCAAAAGAAAAACTCTGTGTGTGTGTGTGTGTGTGTGTGTGTGGGTTGGGGGGTGGGGGGTTGATTCACTTATTACTATACATAATTGATTAGAAAAACATAAAATAAATTTACTCTAGTTATTTACTTCAATTTAATCTAATACCCAGGGTGATTTTAATTAGGATGGTAGATACATTTTGAAACTACAAAATCAAAGTGGCTCCATTTAATATTTCAAACAGGTGGTGGCTATTTACGTTTTCTCATCTCTTCCGTCTATGCTCAGGGGAGCCCAGGGTGTGATGATGAATGGCAGAGCATCCCAGGACAGACACCTTCGCCATCACTGCAGCAAGAAGCAGGGAAACAGCTGTGGGGTCTTAACGGTCATTTGTACCCTTCTCCTCCCACAAGGCCAAGTGGACAACCTTGGTCTTTGAAGTCCCCCGCTACTTTGAAGGAAGTGATGCTGCTCTGCCCCGGAAGCCCAGTGCTGGTTACAGGTGGGAGTTTTAGAAAAATGATGAGAGCGATAGCTGAGCTAAGAAACCATGAAAATAAGCCCCAAGCCTCGCAAGCTAGCACTGCCTTTTGCATTGATCTGTAGTTACAAATAAAATCAGAAATCTATGAGAAATGAATAGGCTTCTGCTTAAAATGCCCAACAGTGCTCAGGAAGGAAAGATAATGTAACAATAAAAGGAGGAAAGAGTTTAAAAAGCTGGAAGCAGGTTGGTGAGCGTACGGGATCCAGACCAGCATGGGTTACCTGAAAGGGGCAGATGGGCAAGAGGGGAGTTTCCTGCTTCCTCCTATAACCAGGTAACGAATAGGCACCGGAGCCACAGGGAGGGGGGTGGCTACAAGGCGCAGGGGGCATCCCTGAAGCCAGGACCAAGAGCAGTGGTGTAGTACAGAGCATCTCTTGGTGATCAGAAAACACCAAGGCAGTGATCTGGGACAATCAGAAAACAGCACCAGGACTAACCATGAGCACTGAGTTATGAGCACGTGTATCATTCTCCAAACGATCCACAGCCTGGCCACACATAACGGCTGCCACATCGGCATGCTGTGGTCACCACGTACTTCTCTTTCAACCTCATCTCCTTCTATTTTTCCCTTCAGTGACTCCACTTTAGCCTTCTATGTCCAGAAAGGCCAAGCTCATGTCCATTTGATGCCATACGCACTCACAATTCCTTTTGATCAGAAGGCTCTTCCCTCAGGTAGTTGCCTGATTCAGTCTCCCCGATCAATGTTTCTGCTCATGCATCAGCCCTCCCGCTGGTCACTATATTGAAAAGCCTCCTTACCCCCCACATCCTGCCTGCCATAGTGGGTTGCATGGTGGTCCCTGAAAAAGTTCTCTCTTGTGTCCCGGGACCTGTGAATGAGAAGTTATTGGAGAAAGGGCCTTTTCAGCTGTAATTTAGAAAGCCGTAAGAAGACAGAAACAGAGACTGGAGCAGGGCAGCCACAAACCAAGGAACACCCGGAGCCACAGACACGGGAGGAGGCAAGGAAGGATTCTGCCCTGGAACCTTCCGGGGGAGCGCGGCCCTGCCCACACCTCGATTTTGGATTTCTGGCCTCCAGAACAGGGAGAGAATAAATTCATGTTGTCTTAAGCCACCAAGTTTGTGGTAATTTGTTAGAGCAGCCGTGGGAAACTGATCTACTTTCTTACTTTTCTTCACAGCAATTACCGCTATCGATCATCCGTTGTTTGCTTGCGCATTCCTCTCCCCCTCCAGAATCCAAGTGCGGGGAGTTTATCTGTTTTGTTCACTGATGTTTTCCAGTGCCCAGAAGAATGTCCAGCACACGGCAGTCACTTAGTAAGAATATGCTGAATTATGGAGGAATGCAGGCTGCTCGAATAACCTCTTCGCTGCTTCTGTTGGGGAGAAATTCTGTAGGTGGAGGCTGGATTTCGTTACTATTATTCTTATTCCACTGTGGACCCAGGTCGGCCAAAAATATACTGCTGCTAAACATGTATTGGCGCCTCCCTGTGATCATGTTGGTACAAAGAAACACTGTAAGTCCTTCAAGAATAATTTTTCACTTTGCCCATTTTGAGATGTTGCCATTCACGAAATACCTCTGTGACTCAATGTTCCAACTATGTGATATTCGGCCTGAAACATTCTACATGGAGAAAAGGCACTGGCTTCCTGAAAGGTAGCACTCGCTGTGTACTGTTAAAAGGAATCCAATGCTCAGCATTTTCTGGTTTCACCTTACCATGTTGATTTGGATATGGACTTGTTTAATTTCTGGGCAGAGCCAGCTTGCAGAAGCTGAAGGATGCTCTCAGGATGGCAAGCTCTCAGCGAGACGCTGTCAAGGTTACCAAGTGTCTGCTCACTAGAACGGTAAAGACATGAAGAGCAATGGCACAGCCATCGCTGTCAGGTGATAAGCAGATAGATGGCGCAAGGGTCCAGAGGCACTCGCTCATGTCCCCACGGGCTGCCGGGGTGAGAGAGCAGGCAGACCTGTCTTTGATGGGGGAGCTGAAGGGGAGGAGGAGGAGGTGAGCCGGCCTGGATTCTTCTTGAACTGTACAGGCTCAGTGTAGGCCTCAGCAAGTGTTTCAGCGTGGAAGAAACAGTCAGGGAAGCTAGAACTATTTATCAACACAGGAACCTGGACAGAGAAGGAGGGAAATAATTAAAAGCAGAATAGCTCAAGGTGGAACTCATATTAAGTGTGGGAGAAATAGATATTTTACTTTTAGAAGACAAGAATGACTTACTAAGGGAGGTAGGGTGGAATGCAGGCAAGAATGGGGGGAGGGACACTTACGAAATGTCCATTAGTGATAGCCATGATCTGGGGTGACTCACATACCAACCTTTTATTCCTATTTCAGAGGTTTAGGACATTAAGGTTCAGAGATGTTAAGTGGGTTCTTCAAAGCCACAGGGAGAGGCCTAGGTATCTCAAAGCCATGAATTTCCAGTGCATCAAACTGCACGCTTACATAAAACTACAAGCATGAATTCTTCGGTCTTTGTAACATGAATTGGCTTCATTTTCCAAAATAATTCTGACCTTGTGCCTAAGAGACATAACATTTGCAAATATTCCTTTCTCCCTCACAAACATAATGACCAACAGAAAGAAATGAGCAACTATCCACATACATAGAACCATGGAAAGCCCCAAAAGGGGAGCTCTGATGTACTAGAGGCAGGATTCCTGTATTCAAATCATAACCCTGTCTCTGACCAATCATGTGACTTTGAATAGAACACCTAAGCATTCAGAGACTCGACTTCTTCATCAGATTGATCAGATTAACAATATTATATATATATATATGATATAATAGTTATTACACATAAATAAGGACAATAATGTCTACAGATATTACTATTGGGTGTGAAAAGAGATGGTCCTACCATGGACATGTAGTAAATGTGTGCCTTTCAGGCTCATTAGTCAGGATAGTGGTGACACATGGAGACCAAAAGAAGCTCTCAGGATTGGGACAGCCAGTTGAAATGGGAGGCAGAGCTGGATACAATGGCTCAAGCACCTAGAAGAAAAAAGCTGCAGAAGAGTTGAAGGCAGAAAGTCCATCATTGGCTCCTTAGGTAAACATGCTTAAGACATTGAATGACTATATCTTGGGGTCCGATGTCATAGTTGTTAAGTTTATGCACATCCTTTATCTCTTACCAAAGCTTTTGTGTGATGAAATGAGAAGTCATCTTTAGGTTAAAACATTTTAAAAACACAGACTCGTATACCCATTGAAAAGGTAATACCTTTGAGTTTATTCAAACTTGAAATATTTTTAGTAAAATTCTTTAATTTTAATGACATGAACAAAATTTAAGCCATTAGCCTGGCTTATGGCACATGAATTAAAGGTTTAAGTCTTCTTGCTTTCTAAAATTTGAATATATCTATATATATTTTTAAATATTTTATTTTTAAATGATCCCCACACCCAACTTGGGACTCCAACTTAAGACCCTGAGATCAAGAGTTGCCCACTTTATGGGGCACCTGGGTGGCGCGGTCGGTTAAGCTTCCAACTCTTGGTTTCAGCTTAGGTCATGATCTCAGGGTTGTGAGATTGAGCCCCATGTTGGACTCCATGCTCAGCCCAGAATCTGCTTAAGATTCCCTCTCTCCCTCTCCCTCTGCACCTCCTCCCCACTGATCTCTCTCCCTCAAATAAATAAATACATCCCTAAAAATAAAAAGAAAGAATTGCGTGCTCTATCAACTGAGTCAACCATTCACCCCATATTTTTTTCTTATTTTAATCAAATTAACATGTGTACATAGTTAAAAAAAGAAAACTAAAGAAAGAGTTTATAATAAACAGCAACACTCTCTTAAGCCACCTCATTCGATTCCTTCTTGTTCTGCAGCATTCCTGAGAGCCAACCACTTTTAATGGTTTTTCTTGGTGTTTTTCCTGGTATTATCTTCATAAATGTAAATAATACACCACTATTTCTACTTAGGCATTATCTACTGACTCCAGACGACAAAGGCTGTGGATTTCACGATTTCACTGATAATCCTTTTCATGGTCATTTTCTCTCTCTCTCTCTCTTTCCAGTTTTTGAAAACTATATTACAATATTCTATCTCCAGTAACTCCATTTATTAAATCAAATAATATGCTTATCCTGCTGTTTACTGTTCTGCAGGGGGGAGCACTTGACTACTTAGCCTGTATCGGGGTGTTATTGATAGAAATTTTATCTCTACCCTCCAACTCCCCACTGCCATCTTCTTAACCACAAACTTCTACATCATCAAGATTAATAATATTTTTATACTGGCTTTGAAATTATAGTTAATTTGTCATCTTTGACTGTAGGTTAAGCACTAAAGTTAAAAATGAGTAGAGTATTTACACTTTCTAGTAAATATTACTCCCAGAGGAATCATGGTAGGCAGAGGTCAACACATTTTCCTCCTCTCGGTCAAATGTCATGACACATAAGCCAGCCAGAAGTGTGTGCTCCCAGTTCTAGAAGTCAATGGCTTTGTTTTTGCTGATGATTTATCAGGTATTAAATCCATGCCACATTTTTGTTCACAACCTATTTGAACCTTGCCATTCTTGTAATATTTTTTGTTTCCTTCATTCACCCAACATTGGTAAAATATTAATTTAGAGATTTGGGTCGTACGTTAGCTCCATGAAATAGTTTTTGTTATTTCTTTAATTTCCTTCTCAAAGCTTATTTCTGGTCTTTCTTTCCAGGATGCTTATTTATCAGATACTGACCCTTCTATACCGTTCGTTTACGTTTTGATCTTTCCCTAATATTATGTGTTCCTTGAGTTGTTTATTGTATTTTCTGGGGCTGTTTTACCCAATTATCACCTCTAGCCTTCCATTTGTTAACATTATATTTTATTTGGTCAATCATAATCTTAACTTTCAGGAGATCTTTTGTGGGCTTGATTGTTCCTTTTTCATAGCGTCCTGCGCCAACACTTTAGATTTGACATTTCCTTGACTTCTCTGAGGAGAGTAGAGGTCTTACAAAATCGTAATAATAACATCAAAAAAAATTGATTCATCCCTAAATTGTCTTGGCTTCCTCCTGAATCTGTCCTGTTTATTTCCCTTTGTCTTTCTTTCCCATCCTGACAGTCCTCAGCTGGTTGGTAATTGTTGATTTTCCATTTCTTCTGTTGTGACTCTCAGTGGTTTCCTTGCTGGGCTTCTCCGTGCATGGAAGCTGATCTAGGGGCTCTGTTGATGTGGATAGGCTCACGGGCTGAGCGCACTGAGCGTGAGCAGGTGATATCTGGCCCACCCCCTACCCACCCAAAGCTAGCTCAGTAAAGGCCCTATTCTGGACTGCTGACTTCACACTAGCAACTCTGTTTCTTCTCAGGAAGTTTCTCCCATCTTGAGGGGGAGCCCCTAAACCCCTACATTTTGTCCAACATGAACCCTGAATTGCCAATCCCTTTGTTCCAAGGAATTGGTGAGGGGTCTTCGCAGGGAAAGTGTTTCTTAGGTACAGTTGGAATTAACCCCCGTTTTATATCCATCTCATAGTGTCTTGATACCTGGGGGATCCCAAGTCTAGAGCTTCTCTTCTCAAAAGTTTTCTAGGAAAATGACATTAGCTTCCACTGCAACCCCACTCCGGGCCAGAGCTTCTTCAATCCACTTTCATCCATCAACACGTTTCTGTGTTTTCAGAATTCACTGAAGTTTGAAATTCACCGTCTATTGATCACTGCCCTCCTTCTTCCTGTCTTTGCTATTATATATCTAGTCCCAAGGCTAATTCTACATTATTTTTGACTGGGTTTGGGAGAAGAATAGGAAAAAAACATGCAGGGGAAGGCAAACAGCATTAGTCCACCATCTTAAATTAGAAGCCCTTAGTCTTGTAAGCAGAATACATTAGTGCTTGGACAAGAATTATCACCATGACATTGTGTCTGTGTTTTCAGTGGCATCTACCTGCTGCTTCTATTGGTTTAAAACAACTGTGAAATGAAATGACATCTAAACTCTAGAATCACACTCTCCAAACATATGGCTATTTAAATTAAATAAAGTTAAATCAAATTTAAAATTCATTTTCTCGGTCACACTAGTCACATTTCAAGTGCTCAACACCACATGTGTCTAGAGCCTACTGTACCGTACAACAAAGATGGAGAACATTGCCAGTGCGGCATTGGTTCTACTGGACAGCTTTCTCTAGAGCAAACTCAGGGCTCATCAATAAAGGACTCATCACTGAAAGTCAAGGCATAGCTGATGGAGCATGAGCAAGGGGCTCTCTCCTCCTTATCGCTGTAACTTCGTTTTGAAATGTCCCTGAACATGTTTTAGAAAGGACATCTGTTTCCCACAGATGATTTCAGCGGGGGTTAGCCCCACGGTTCAACTTGACTCTGTGAATTGACCGACAGTGTGGCCACCGTAGACTTCATGAGTAAGGGGAGAACTCTGAATGCCTAAGATGCTTCCTGAGAGTCAAATCGAGGCTTTTCCAAATTTGGAGGATCTTAAATTACCTCTGAGAACGGCCCATGAGAACAGGCAAGGAGAGAAGACAGAATGTGACAAGGACTTCGCTCTGTTTAACTTTACAGGTCACAGGCCATCCATGAGGTGGGGGAAGTGACAGCTCATCTTACCTCCCTGGAATCTGTCCCGGAACAACTAACTGTAAACCTTTTAAACTGAACTCTGATAAGGAAGGACTACTTCAAGCCTGTCCTACATTGTTGCTTTTTATCTACTTTGTGGTCCTTTGTGATGAATTGGATACAGTTTCAGAAGCGAGAAATAATAGAGAAAATCAAAGGTTTGTATTGATTCAGAGATAATATTGGATGAGGGGGCAGGCTTATGTAATTTAAGGGAAATTCAGCACCTCAGGAATTCATTACACTTGGTTTTATGTCTAAGAAGTAGACATGTCGAATAAGTAGTTTTACAGCGTATAAAACCAAACTAGAAATAAGCTACGGTCCAAAATGGAGCTAACCCTGTGAGGCCTGTCAGTGATTCACTCTAGAAATTTGAAACCCCAGAAAGCGCCTGGGCCACGTATGCCTCACAGACTGTGTCCCACTAGGCAAGAGTGGATATGGCACCCTCTCTCCTTTCCCCTAAATGATCCAAGTCTTACTTCTCAGATGCCAGGAACAAGCCTCTTGAATGGGACTTTTTGTCTCTAATTTTCAAGAATTTATAAACCCATGCTTTCCAAAATCCATTGTTCTGTATTGTACTAGTGCAGATTTTTAATACCAAAACCCACATATGGCGTTTTTGTTTCTTTCTTTTTTTTCCTCTAAACCTAATTTGGACACACCATTTTGATCTGTAGCTTTTCATTGAGAGGATAAATGACATGTCATACTACATTTTTATCTAAAGTGGTCAAGAATTGATAGATTCAATGATTTTTTTTCCCAAAAAAGACAAACTGACCAATAACTTGAAAAAAATCTGTATTCAAATCTCATTATCAGTGTGAATTTCTACATGGGTCAAATTAATTGGATAATATTTTAATTTCCACTTTTCATGTGTGCAATGTGGACACAAACTAATTCGTGTCATATAATCTTTGCCGTATCCATCCATCCATTAAACAAATATGAATTGAGACCCTGATTAAAAAAAAAAAAAACGATTCACTGCAGTGGAAAGAGAAATGAATCAAACACACATTAGTGGTCACAACTTGGTAATTTTGTAGCAATGATAAGACCAAATTAACTAGAATCAAGTCCAGCCATGAATTCCTGTCTGGACCAAATTTTCTGATTTGCCCTAGGGCCTTAGGATGAGATTCAGAACAGTCTGAGCCTCTTCACTCCTGACACTTCCTTCTCAGGATGCCGCCAAAGCATTTGGGGGGGGGGAGGTCAGGAGGGCATGACCACATGACACAATAATGGTCCCTTGTGACCCCTAGGGAGAGGACCCAGGAAACCAAAGACAAACGGGGGAGGCAGCATTTTAGTACATCCTCTCTGTTCTGTCAGTAAATATATCCCCCAACTAAGATCCCAACAACTTAACCAGAAAGAGTAAGGAACTTTATTTCCATGCACTTGGATTTCTATAGCTAAGTAGAAAGTGATGCATCTTTTATGCTACTTGAGGAATATAGTAGCCAATAAAGAAAAGAAAGACTGCATAAGAATGGTCTCACCCATGGATTGGCCAGAGTTCTGCAGCACTCGTATTTATGAATGCTCTAGAAGGGGCACAAGCAAGGGATCAGGGCTGCTTTTGAATCCAGATCCAATTATTGGCAGAGCTGGGGAGGGGGGCAGGAGGGATAGCAGGGGACCTGTGAACGAGGAGGCTGATGAAGGATTGCACTTACCATGTGAGAGAGGGGCTCGCTGAGCTATGGATTGTGTTTCATGTCACTTGTAACAGCTGAGCCCTGTCCAAGACCATCACACACTTGCGTTCAGTAAGCCTACTTTGCCTCCAGTGAGCACCTTCTCCCAGGGTTCTCGATGACTCCTCCGAATGTTTACCATGTTAAGCCTCATCCTAACCCACCCCTCCTTCTCCCCTGAAAACACCACATTTTATTACTGTAAGAAAATCTGAAATCATCAAAAATAAAAAATCTGAAATGATCAAATCATTAATCTCCTATACCTTCCCCTAAAAAATGAATCTGCATCCATAATTGGTCTTAATGCTTCTTTTCTGTCTCATAGGAAGTTACCCCTTTGAAGTCAGTGCTAACTTATAAACAGGATACACCTCCTTTTAGAAAATTCCCTCCTGGATTTTCAAGTTTCACTTTCCTTCGCCAGACTTAATCCCTTGGTCTATAACCGTTCTGTTCTCTACCATTCTATAAAGTAGCCTTCCCTTAGCCTATATTCCTGTCAGGAATCCTTAAGCCCTTTCATGGCGTGGACTCTAAAATCTGGTAGAGCCTATGAATCCCCTCTTGGAAGAATGCTTGTAATTAAAGAAAATACTTAGGATCACCAAAGATTCCACTTATATTGAGTACAGTTATTAAAATACAATTTTAAAGATGAGTGACAAAACAATACATATGCTTCTTTATCAATGCACTAATTAACAAATCTAATGGTAGGTCTAGTGACTACCATAATTTTGAAGTCATGCTGAGCATAAATAGTATTTGACAACAGCCACAATAATTGTAACGTGATATGAAAATATCTGTGATTTCTGTAGTCGAGTTGGGGTTACTGCTAATACTATAGATGTTGTTGTCTAGGTTATGTAGGGGTAATGTTATATTGTAATTAGAGATTAGTGGAAAAAAAGATATTTGTATCCAAGTTCACAGAACTCCATCCTTGGATATATTGGAGGGATCTAAACCTTGCCCCGCTCCTCTCTTTCCCATCATAGGAAAAATTGTTATTGACCTTGTTGTGATCTGGGATCTGTCCTACCATTCTTGTGACCCTGCGCTGGGAAAGATACCCATGGCGTCCCAATGCCAGTCTGACTGTAGACTAGTCAACCCGCATCTGGTTGACCCGTGTGTAGAATCCCCCACTGTGAACACTTCTTACTTGTGCTGATAAAAACCTCTCATTTCCCCCTTCTTCCTCTATTGACTGACTGCTAAAGCTTATTATTTTTTTATCATTATATTCACTGACCTATTTTCTGCTCACCTTGAATTGTCTTGCTTACACATTGCCCTAAAATGTTTGCATTAAAGACATAAAAAATAACCCATGCCCAAATCATCCACCCTTCTTGGTTAAAAACATTTAGATGAACCTAAAAACTGAAAGGAAACTAACATTTACAGAATACTTGCCATGGTAGCATCATGCGAAATGCTTAACGTATGATATTTCATCAAATCTTCCAACAATCCAATAAGATTGTTCTCGTTTTGGAGGACACAGTTAATTAAGATCCAGAATCATAAAATAACTTGCTCAAAGTCACATAGCTGGCAGAGGTAAGACCAGAATTTCAGCCCTGGTTTATAGAAATTAGGTTTTCTGCATTTAATAGTGCTCTATCTGAAGCCGCATCTGATTCGGCTAGATGGCAAAATGATATGTCTTTCAGACGATGACCTCTGTTTCCCTCATCAGTTCACCACAGAAGGCACAGGCTTGCCATTTCTGTTCTCATTCAAGGCGCAAATAGTAAGTGGCCAAGCTAGGGGAACCTTCCAACACCAGTGGGACCTTGCAGCTCTCCTTCAGGTCAACCAGCTGCTGAGTGAGATTTGCAAACTCTCCTCACAGCTATGCCCTTAGTTGACCATCTCCTGCTTTTTGGCTGTGGATAACCCTCCAAAACCCCATCTTTTCCAGAAGACGGATGATAGGGTAGTGAAAGGAGTTCAGGCTGTGGGCCCAGCCACATCTGGTTTGAAACTGACTCTTACCACATGGAGTTTGGCCAAGGTTTGTAATATCTCTGCCCTTTTGTCCCTTGACTATAAAGAGCAGCTAATAAAGGCTCACACGTACGGTCATTTTGGGGAATAAGTAAAGCAACAAACCTGAGATGCCCACAGCAGCTTCCATGCAGAAGGCACTCAGGGAATCTTAGCCCTTCTGTTTTTCTGCCTTTGTCATTTGACATCTTCACCAAATAATCAAGAGTGAAGTGAGAATTTTTGTATGTATGATATGTACATATATAACATGTATATGGACAAATATGTGTATATACATTTCCATGCATATAATACTTGAACAAAACAATGATTTTTTTAAATTAATGCACTCCGCTGATTTTTTTAAATCTACTGACTTCAGTCATGCTTGTGTCCATTTTAGCATATATTCTGCAAATTCCTTATCTTCTTTCTCTCATTTTCACACCCCAGCACCCTGCAAAGTTGGGCACTCAGTTAATGCTTTTGATGAGGGTAATAGGTTTGCCATTTCAAAGTGTGGCTAATTTGAGTCATAGCTTGCCTGAAACTACCCGAAGCTTCTTTTTCAGCCTCTAAGCCGGGACTCTAAGTGCATTCATCTTTCCTGCATCTTATTCTTTGATGCTTCACAGATAACTGATAAACAAAGTCATTTCTCTTAGTAACAAAAGATGTGTCTTCCTGGCTAAATTAAAGTTTTGGTAACCCAATTCATTCTCTTAACCCAACAGAACAAGCAATTAATTTCTTTTTCATTTTCAATCATGAAAATGTTGTCACATTTCATTCGTGCTCTCTAAATTATTAGATTTCAGTTCTTGCTTCCACACGCTTTATATGCACAAGTCAAGTGTAACCTGAAAGATATTAAAGTAGATCTGCAGTGAAATGGCCCATATCTGGGAAATTTGTCTTATTCTCTCTTAACTACTCTTTTGTTTAATGTGCTTTTTGGTATTTTCGTAGGATCACGCGCGTGCCGGGTGAGGACACCTTTCGGCCGACAGCCCTGAACTTTCAGACAGAATCTCCGTGAAGAAGGTGAGAGGGAATCTTTTATTAACACCCGAAGACTGGGAATGAAAACAAAGAACGGGAAGGTTGTAAAATGGATCTGGCTGTCAAAACAAAATGAAATAAAAATCCCCAAATGCCCCCCAACAAGCACACTGCCTCAAGCTGCGGGGCTCCTCCCCTCTCTCCCGCAGAAACCAGGGCCCCTGCCCGACCGGAAACCAGAGAGGAATGCTTCTTTTGGAAGCAGTCGGGGACACCACCTTCCACAGAAATTCCCTCCCCAGGGTCCCCTAGTGCCTCAGCAGTGAGAGCTGTTTCCAAATCCCCACTGACCTTCAATTCCCTAGAAAGGGCTTGCAAGCTTCCCGGTAATTACGGTAATTACGGCCATGTGAGAAACGATCACGCTGGAGGAGAGGATCCTCGGAAGAATCTCTTAAGTCAATCCCTGGCCATCGTATCTGTTTTTAGAGGTATGTGAGAAATCCGTGTTACACTTTGGGGAAGCCTCTTTGGTAAGAGCCCAAGCTAGAATTCTTTCTTTAAGAAGTGGTATATTTAAGAATCAGACTATGACTTTGAACACAGCCTGGTAAATCCAATGTCGTGCAACAGAGAAATGTTAGCACCAGAGTTCAGCGTCCTCCGAAGATTTAGCACTTTTCCTCACATCACTGTCTGGAATGCCTGCCGCCCTTTTCGCTGAAGAACGTGAGTTCCATTCTGCCTATGTGAACTACTCTGAAATGTTATCATTTTTTTAAAAGATTTTATTTATTTTAGAGAGAGTGTGCCCAGGTGAGCGGGGGGGGGGGGGGGGGGGGGGGAGGCAAGGGGAGGGGGAGAGAGATCCCAAGCCGACTCCTGCTGAGCAAGGATCCTGAGGCAGGGCTAGATCCCAGGACCCTGAGATCATGACCTGAGCAGAAATCAGGAGTCGGATGCTTGACCGACTGAGCCACCCAGGCGCCCCTGAAACTTTATCATTTTAAACAAATATTAATGAACACCTGCATTCAGCCAGTAATTGTCCTAGGAGCTAGAGATCCAGAGGTACCTTTAAAAAGCAAAATCCCTATCTTGAGAGAAAATTCACCGTGTTAATCTACCAAAACCCAATTGCTCCACTGAAGGTGCACAAAGCACACCCATATATTTACAGAAAAGGAATATACACTTGGCTCTGATCTTCTCTGCTCATTTTGGATTTGCTGTCCTCTCTCACGCTGCCTCTAAGTTCCTCAAGTGCAAGGCCCATGGGCTCTTTTGATCTCTCTCAGTGCCAGATACAAAGACATGCCCACCATGACCACTCAAAACCCATGAAAAGCATCCCAGGCATTCAGATACTATCAAATGATCCTACATGACATTCCTGCGACACACAGACAGAACACTATTGGGCTTGTTGTTTATATCCTTGGAACTTGAGTCAGGGTTCTTAAATAGATTGGCCAAGGAAATCAAAGCAAGTGGTCAAGCTGAGATAAGCCTGTGAATCTTTGGCTCTCCATCCCAGTTTCTAAGGTAATGAAAAAAAAATGGGGTGGAGATTCTCTCACGCATGCAAAAGTGCTGTGACTAAGTGATTTTGTAAGAACCCCAACGAACTGAACTGTTGTTATTGGTAATAGTAACACCTGCACATGATTAGCACTTTATACTTGCCATTTATTCATTCATTTGAAAACAAATACTACCACGTAGCAGACCAGCAAGAATAGGGCTACCATGCTAAGCAAGATCAACACAATGCCTACCCTCAGGGATCCAGTCTATTTTCTTATTTGGTCTTCTACGATCTTTTCAAGACTATTTGGCAGCCACTGTTGTCCTAGGCAGTATAGCCTAATGTTTCAAGTTCCAGACTGGAGCTTACTGCAAACACAGGGTAACACAGTTAACTTCTCAAGCTTCGTTACATTCATAAGAGTGTTTAAAATATTATCCACCCTGGGTGGTGTAGCAGTCAGGTTTCAACATAAAGGATTTATCACAAGAATTGTCTCACACCATTGTGGGGGCCGGCTGAGCAAGTGCAAAGTCCCTACAGCAGCGGTCAGGAAAGGAGTGAGCAGGCTGGAACCCCATGGGCAAGAGTGAAAGCTGGCTGTCCACCAACAGGCCACCATTCCAAAGGAAGATCCAGAGGAAAAGAGTGCAATTGGAAACCCAGCAGCTGTTTGGAATCTCTGAGCTCAAAGAAGCAGGCGTAACCCTCTTATTAAAGGCCTTCCAACTGATGAAGTCAGACCTACCCTGGATAATCTCCTCTTTGATTAGCATGAAGCCAAATGATCAGGGACTTTAATTCCATCTGCAAAATCCCTTCACAGCAGGACCTAGACTGGTCTTTAATTGAAAAACTGCCAGAAGGTGGGTATGCTATCAATTGGCCTTGCCCTCCAGCTCTCAAGAGAATGTCACTCATAGCCTGCGCTAATTCCCTAATGGGACCACTTGAGGAAGGGGGCCCTGGATGGCACAGGACTGAATCCCAGTCAAGGAGACTCATCAAAAAGTCATCATATGGGGTTATTGTGAAGATTAAGGAGATGATGTATGTATAATGTCTGGAGTACACCTAGTTAGTAGAATGACTATTTAGCAGATGAGAAAAATCGGGCTCAGAAAAAAAGAAACAAGTGAGCACGGAACAGTTGGTCTGTAGAGGTCTGTAGAGTTGAGACAACGACCTGGTTTTCCTCATTTGGGAAACTGTTCTCGCCATGGTCACTAATCCGCAGCTTGTGTTCCTTCTCCCGGCTGTGAGATCACAGGTGTACAAGTTAAAAGGGAAAAGTGAACAATTGCTGTAAGTGCAGATGGGTTTGAGGTGGGGTGGTCAGCCACCTCTGAGGTTCCCAGGAGAGTCAGATAAGGCAGGGAGATCCCAGGCCCCAGACTTAGGCATGGGATTATCACATGTATGAAGCCTCAGACATTCTCATACTGCAGGCTACACGGTCCACATTTCCTCCTTCATAACTGATCTTTCCTTTGTGAGCTTCTGGAGCTGACTCTAATGTAAATCTGTTTTCTTTGTTCTCTCTTGATCTTCTTTAGAAATAGGTTTTCACTTTGGAAACTCTTTATTCCTTCCTTGCCACTGACTATTTTTTGGCCACAAATTCAAAATTTGTGAAAAGCCTTTCAATGATTCAAGACCAAATTTTGTTTGGGTAGGTTGGAGCGTTGCATGGATGGTTAAAAATGAGCAACAGACACTATTTCTCCACCCACTATTCTTACTGCAAAGTAAATAATAATACACGTAAAGGCACACAGAACTTAAACTGTCTACACAAATTAATTCCCTTGCTGTAACTTTGGCAGGGAAACAGAAGCAGCAATTTACCTTGTTGAGGCCCAGCCTCCTCCCAGACATTGCCCGGAATGTTGAGCTGCCAGAACACCACTGACACTAGCCAGGCATCCATTCAAACTAATCTCATCTCCTCTTCCTCTGGCTCACATAAGCCTTGTGTGGCTGAACTTCAAAATATCCACACTCTTAAGATGTCAATCAAAATGGTACCCCAAAGTGATACTTTATCCAGGGATGCATTTATAGACTTCCCATCTTTAAAGCTGAATTCAACCATCTGCACATCACCAAACAAATATTCATTAAGCTCCTTTTAAGGGTCAGCAATTATTTTTGATGTTGAGATTATAGCTGAGAACAGGACAAAAAGGGCTCCTGGCCTCATGAGGCATCCATTCTGGTGAGGGTCTGGAGTAAGTAAAGTAGGAAACCAAGAGGAAACCATTATATTGTAGGGAGTGCTGCCAGTCAAGAACGATACAATCAAGGGGCGCCTGGGTGGCTCAGTCAGTTGAGCATCCAACTCTTAATTTTGACTCAGGTCACGATCTCAGAGTTCTGGGATCCAGCCCCACATTGGGCTCCATGCTCAGCAGGGAGTCTGCTTGAGATTCTCTCTCCCCCTCTCCCTCTGGCCCTTCCCCTGCTCACACTCCCCCCCGCCAAAATAAATAAATAAAATCTAAAAAAAAAAAGGACTGAGTATGACTCCAGGTTGTTCAAATAAGCACTGTTGTGTACCCTTTAATAAAGTAGATTGTCAGTAATATCAAGAATTCCACACGTTTGATGCATTTTGTTCAGAAGTTGCAACCAAATATGGCATCATACATTACAAAAAATACTTATACACTGACCAAAAGGAATATAGTGTAAAAAAAAGCGTTTTAAATAGTTACCTAACACAACACTTCTATAACAAGGAAATATTTGAAAGGTAGGTGTCTATTTTACAATCATGGAAGGAACATGAAATATCTGGAAACTGAGAACAAACCACAGGTTAGCCAAAAGTAGAGATGCCTCTGTGAAGAAACAGAAAATAGCATCCCTGTGTGTCCTGATAGATGGAATTCAGCAAGACTCAGCAAAAATTATCCAAATTATGATGACTGTGATTTTTTTACACAGTAATGAGGACACTTTCTAATGGGTAAGTTAAGAAAGAAGGCACTTACTTGCACTGTTCCAGGGACTAATGGGAGAGTGACATTGATAATAATAACAGATTAAGGAGCTCAGTTTTGTTTCTTCCTAAATCTACACAATTATGATGTATGTTTGCAGTCTACATCCTTAGAAATTTTCCTTTCAGTGGCTACAGGATATTAACAGTCAAACCGTTTTATAAATGACAAGCTTGACTTTATTTTTTTCAATCCAGTTTATTGGCCCATTCATCAAAAATATACATAAAAGACAGACTTCCCAGCTGTATGGAAGACGCATAGCAGTGTGGTTGCTGCAAAATGTCAAGCTCAGCCAAAATTCAAAGAATTAATTCTCAATTTTCTTTGCCACAATTACTTACACACTACTCATCTTTTTAAAATATGCCAACCCCTTTACATCAGGTAAAAAAAATTAAAAAATGGTCCTCACAGAATTTCCTCTAGACCCATGAATTCCTTTTGCTGCATTAGAATCTGTTTGGGACTATGGAATGAGTCAGCTCTGTAGTAAATGCTTTGCATAGCCTATCTCATTTAATCTTTTCAACAACCCTAGGAGAGAATTATCATCATCATCCTCATTTCTATGCTATAAATTAGAAAGGCCAAATAATTTGTCCAAGTTCAAAAAGCTGATGTAAGGCAGAACAACGATTTTAACTACAGTCTTTTGACTCAAAAGTCCCAGTAAAACTCTAACTCCCACCTAAATTTCATGAATACTTCATCAACCTCTAAAGCACTTATTTTCTACTTTATATTAGAATTACCTGGGACACCTGAGTGGCTCAGTCGGTTAATCATCAGCCTTCAGCCCAGGTCATGATCCCGGGGTCCTGGGATTGGGTTCCACATCATGCTCCTTGCTCAGCAGGGAGCCTGCTTCTCCCTCTCCCTCTGCCTGCCGCTTCCTATTTATGTGCACACTATCTCTCTCTGACAAACAAATAAATTAAATCTTAAAAAACAGAAAGAAAGAAATACTTATGGGGTGCCTGGGTGGTTTGGTCGGTTAAGCGTCTGACTCTTGATCTTGGGGTCAAGAGTTCAAGCCCTATGCTGGACTTGGAAAAAAAAAATACTTATACACATATATCTCCCCTGTTAGCTCCCTGTGGGTGGAGTACATGCCTGATATTTTCTGGTGATAGGGGTTTTTATAATAGCAACTAAATATCTACTATAATCTTCTATCACCAACAAAATCATCATGGACACTGTTTGAAATCTTATTACATAATTTGGATTATGCTAAGTGTTTTAATTCATTTCAAAATTGAATCCTCAAATTAATCACAAGTAACATGAACACCAACAGTCTTCTTTTTTTTTTTTTTTGGATGGGACAACAGGCTTTGGGAGGATTCTTTCCAAGTTAATAAGACAGACATATGAATAATCAGTATTAAGAATATCAAATAGGGTTATCTAAAATATATTTATTGAATATCTAAAATATAGCAGGTGCTTTTCTAGCTGCTAAGCAATACGGCAGAACTTGATCCCAGTGGTGGGGAGGCAGAAATGAAGATTTGACGCTACTGATACTTGCTGTGGCAGGAAAAAGCAGGGAAAGAGCCAACAGAGCTGTTTGTTTTCATGAGAATTTTATGCTACAATTTTATAGAAGGTGATTAGAGAGGAGAAAAATGAGAAGATTCCTTTGAGGAAAAACCTGAAGGTTTTGACAGTTCCAGACCAATAGAAAAACAGATGCACAGTCCATGAGGCAGGGGCAGGCTTGATTTATTTAAGAAGAGCCAAGAGGTCACTATGACTTTGCCAGGAGGGAACAAGGGAGAGAGTTAAGAGCTATGAAATCAGAGATGAACCACAGGGTTCTCTTTGGCTTTGTAAGAGTTTGTAAGGCCTTGCGCTTTTACTGGGAGAACTATGGAAGCCATTGGAGGGTTTTGAGCAGATGATTGTCCTAGTTGGACTTGTGTTTTTAAAAAGATCACTCTGGCTGTGTGTTCAAGGTAGACTTTTAGAAGTAAGTGTTGAAGAAGAGGGACCAATTAGAGGATGGTTGTAATAATCCCATCTAGGGATGAGGCTAGCACAGACTAGGGACAAGGAGTTCAAATTTTGCCTAAAGTGGTTAGAATGTGAGTATTCTGCTTTGAAACTCTGCCAAGGTAGAGTTCAAAGGATTTGCTGACAAATTAGAGAGGGGCATGAAAAAAGGAAGTACCTGTGGATAATATCCAGTTTTTGCTCTGAGCAACTAGGAGGATAAAGTAGGGTGGGGGAAGGAGGAAGGCCAAAAGTTGCGCTGTTAGATAAGAGGACATGGTGAATAGTCATATTAGTCAGAAAATCCCAGCCTGGACAGAAAATCAGGGACCCTTCACCGTACGGATCACTTAAATCCATCGGACTGGATGAGCTCACCAAAAGGGGGAGTGTACATTGTGGGGAGAGACCTGAAGCTGCAACACACCCAAAGTTAGAGATAAGAAAGAGGGGGAAGCATCAACAGAGGAGCCAGAGGAAGAGAGATGGCTGTGGAGGAGGGAAACGAGGTGGGGATGTGTTCCTGGAAGCTGAGTGAAGAACAAGTTCCAAAAAGGAGGAAGGGATGACCGTGTCTGATGCTGAGGACAGGGTGGGCAAGATGTGCACAGAGCAGGGACACAGGATTGTGTCCTGGCGCAGTCACTGGAGACAGACAGCCCATCCTCCATGGAGTGAGCAGGACCTGAATAGTCAGTGGCCACTGGGGGGAAGTGTCTCAGCTCCCTGGGGCCTTGGATTCTCTCCCAATTATTAATACCACCAAATTTGCTGACCTGGAGGAAAAATCAATCTTTCTAATGGCAGGTTTTTGTTCTCTGTTGAAGGAGTGCTTCCAGTTTCAATGATTAGGCTTTTTTTTATTAGATGTTTGTTTGGGTGTTTATGTGAGTATGTGCATATGTGTGTGTTTTAATTCCCAACCCAGAGCTCCTTTGATCCTAGGAAAGAGAATACTCAGCATTCCATCCAGATGAATACTGCTGCTAAGCCCTGTGTTTGCTTTTCTCCTCCCCTGCTAGCTTAAATTCTACTGTGGCCAATTAAACTGCCTACACCAGCATCAAACACAACATACACTATCTCGACATGTAGGTGATTATAAACATCCAACTATATTTTAGCATAAGTACTGAGCTGTGCATGGGGTGTTTTCACTTTACAGGAACTGTCTTGTGAGTAGAAACACATTGTAAGTTGCAATGCACTCTGGCTCCCCGGAGGACTGCCATTAACTACAGGAAGACACCTGCACTGAGCTTCCTCCTCATAATTAGTCAGGTCAAATCATTCCCATCGTATGTGTTTTTCGGTTCTTGTCCATTTTCTGAGGCCTGATGATTAAGTTTAATGTATGACTCACTCACTCACTACAGCCATTATTTAAAAAAAAAAAAAAAACAAGTAAATAAAACATTTTGGCAATGTCTGAACACTCCAAGCAAAGTAATTCCTGCTAGGGGAAGAAAAATGAAGCCAGAAAGTTCTTAAGAGGATGAAAATATATAAGTTTGTATACCTCACAGGAATACTGTCTCAACCTACTCTAAGTAGAACAAACGTATTGGAAAATTATGTTTTCATTGAAAAATTGCTTCTACTTAAAATGCTGGAAAGGGTTAGTGTGTTAAATAAGGAAATCATATTATTCCCAAGCTACATCTGAATCCACATTACTTTTCTCCTTTGTTATTCAGAAAGAAAGAATTTATGTGACCTTTATAGATATGCAAAAACTGGCAGGAAGAAATTCTAAAAGCAGTGAAACTACTAACCAGGAAATGGGGTGACCAAGGTAATGGTGTGGTGGTGGCCATAGGGACAGCCCGACATGCCTCTTTCCACTGCTCTCTGTAAGTGAAAATGAGATGATCTGATAAATGAGTAAGAGGTGGTGTGTTGATGGGGTATTGTTGGGTGCTAATGTGTGCTGGGAGGAGGGCTGCATGCAACCCCAGGTTTTCATTCCCACTTCCAGGCTAGAGAGCGCATTCAAACACAGTCTCTTGAAGAATCCCCCTCCATTCATTGATTCATTTACTTTCTCAATCATCCTCGCCCAACACCAGGTGCCAGAAGCTCTATGTGTTTACCTCCAACGGAGGGATTCCTATGAAGATAATTTCAGAACAGACAGAATGATAGGTCGATGCCAGGGGAGGGAGACATTTTATCCCCTTCTGCTATTTTCCTGCACACTCCTTGTGGATACCTGCAAGGACGTATGAACACAATGGGCACAAAAGCCCTCGTTTGCCAGTTCTTCTCTCAAATGTCACCTCTTCCCTGACCCCCTCCAATCTAAGTTGTTTCCCCATTATTTCTTCTTAGTTCTTTCTTATGATCCTTTATAACCTTATCACAAATTCTGATTTTTCTCTAAGATTCCTTTGTGAATTTATTTCATCAATGTCTCCCCTACTAGAGGCAATATCCATGAGGACGAAGAGCTCATTGGATTTGGTCACCACTGTACACTCTGTGCAAAGCAAGGCATCTAGGACACAGAGTCAATTAACTGGATGCTCCTAAAGACAATTAATAACAAATACAACTGAATTCCCTTCTAGACATTGCCCTTTGTTTGCTAGAAAATTTTCAGTTTTTATCACTTCTGCCTCAAATGATACGTTTCCTATCCATTTGGCTTTTATTCCAGAGAACTCGCATTGGCCTAGATTTTTTTCCCAGTATCCAAATTTCCAATGCCTCCTGAATTTAGATGTGTAACGTTTGTTTCTTCTGTTTCTTATATACTATTACAGTCCCAGGTATAAGGTCACTTAAATGCTTGAGATAGAAAAATGGAGGGCAGGGGCTACTTTTGTTGAAACTACCCAGAACTGACCCTCATAACTTCATACCATTGAACCTGAGCACTGAGCAGAGGTCTCAGCCCACACCATGCCAGTAGCTCAGAGGCCTCTGCAGGACTCTCACACACCCCCCACCCCACCCAGTAGCATCAAGGCCAAGCTTTGCTTTGCATCAGCATCCAGCATCACCTTGGCTGTCCAAGGTTACATTGCGACATTCCCACTTTTACCACACTTGCTGTTTTACTTTCTTCAGCTCCTAGTCACCTCATTTTCAAATTATTTTCATCAGCATATCTCATCTCAAAATTCATGCATGCCAAACTTTAAAATTCGTGTGACTGAAGAGAAGGTATACAGAGCTAAACGTATGTATAGTTGAGCTCTATTAGTGGGGAAATTGAACTTTCTAACCCTTGGTAAGATCTACATGCCGTAGGTTAACAACCTATGGGCTCATTCAGTGTTTCTTCAAAACTAGAAGTTCTTTCTTGTTGCTTATTTGAACTGTTAAATCTATCATCATACCAACAGTGGGGTACCTACCAGGTGCTGGGTGCTGCAACAGACACACTAGAGTTGATCCACTGACAGACACTGACCTTCAGTTTTCATGATACCACACCATTCTGGTTTTCCTTCTTTCTAGTTGTTGCTGTCCATCTATTTCAGTTGACTTCTAAATATTTAGTAGTTTGGGGATTGGCCTGAGTTTCTCCTCTCTATTCTTCTCTTGGCATGGATGATTTCCATTCAGACCCATGGCTTTAAGTACAGCACACAGGGCCCCCAAGAGTACATCTCCAACTGTTACATGCAGACTTCTAAGTTTGGCTTCTTCAAATGTTGTCTCCACCTGGATGTCCAATAAACATCTCAAAATTCTCATGACCAGAGCTGTCCTTTCCCTAGTATTTGCCCTACCCCCAACGTTCAACCAATCACCCAGTTGGTCAGACCAAAAAACTCCAGTCTATCTTTGATTCCTCCTTTTTCATATCGAAGCATTATCAAGTTTTATTGCTTTTATTTCAAGTGCTATCCTGAATCTGTCTACCTTCTTTAACTTACAACCAACCACTGCCCTATACCAGGCCAGCGCCTCACCTGTACTATTGTAGGGTCCACTGAGCCAGGTCCCTGTTTTTGCTGTTGACTCCACAGTCTATTCTTCATATAAGTAGACAGATCATATTTAAAAAGAATAATCATGGGGCACCTGGGTGCCTCAGTCAGTTAAGCATCTGCCTTTGGCTCAGGTCATGATCTTGGGGTCCTGGGATGGAGCCCTGCCTCAGGCTGCCTACTCAGCGGGAAGTCTGCTTCTCCTTCTCCCTCTGCCTCTGCCCCTTCCCCTGCTTGTTCTCTCTCTGTCTCTCAAATAAATAATTAAAACCTTAAAAAAAGAGTAACTATGTCATTCCCTTGATCATGACCCTTCAATTGCTCTCTGTTGTTGTTTTTTTATAAATTGGATCAAAACACCTCACTGTGGCTTACCAAGGCCCTGAGATCTGGCCATGCCTCCAAGCCTCCCCTCCCTGCACCCACCCCCTCCCTACCTCATCCCATTAGCATCCCTCTGGGTTCTTGAGTATATCAAGGTCCCTTCTCCCCTCAGGGCTGGCAAGACCAGGAAGGTTAATAGTTCTGCCTCAAAGATTAAACACACTTAAACTTGGTGTTGAACTTGAAGTTTCATTTCCTTATCTTATGTGTAATAAGTCATCGTTTCTGTTTGTCTCTGACACAACTGCTTCCTCAAAGTCAAAATCAGGGTCTTCTTGTTCCGTATTATGCCTTGGCACCTCAAAAAGCTTGCTAGGTGAATGAACAAGTGAATAAATGAAGGAATCAATACCAAATGCATAAGCACCTATCCATCAGGACTTTCCCCACCTTTAGATGAAAGGTGAGCATCTTTTGCTCTCCCTCCCCCAAACACTCTCTCACTTAGTTGAGGTAGTACTGAATAAGAATCACTAGACCTGGACTCTGCCGATCTAGCTACTAAACCTTAAACAGAAAGTTCCTCTCTTGAAGCCTTGAATCCTTAATTGTGAAATGAAGGATTTGGAATACATTGGTGGTTTTCCAACTTTCTAAATGAAACAAAAATTTTGAAACAAAATTGTATAATGAGCTGTAATATGTGGATCATTTAAAAATGATGCTGCCTTGGTTGAATGGGCTGGTGTTCTTGGAGCCCCGCCAATCAGTAAACCTCTCTGTCCCTGCCTTTGGGGAGCCCAGAGGCACCTCCATAGATGCTCTGCAAAGCCCAGTTCAAAAGCCACTGGACTCAAAGTCTCTGAGGCCCCTGGTAGATTTAACATTTCATGAGTCCAACTCTGAAATAAACAACAGATGTTGCCAACTAAAGCCGAATGAAATGTATTCATGCACTCCTTTAAAAATTAAATGCAAGACTTTTCTCCCCCTTAAAAATCAAGCAAAATTCATTGCTTGGAATTCTGACAGAGTATACAAAGAGCCTTTTAAATGCTAAGGAACATTCATAAATGACTGTCACAAAGTGTTATAAGATTTTGCAAAATTGAGCTTATGTAGGTTTTTGCTGACTTGAAGTGTTATTGATTAGAAAATACCTTCCACCCTCGGGGCCATGCGTGCCTCAGAAGGTTTCAGATCCAGGAACTTAAGTCGGCTCACCTATGTACTGGAAAGGTCAACCCACCATGGAAACCCATTAAAACACACGCGCACATTCACTCAGCTAGGAGGTTGAGAGTGGCAGATCCAATCTCACCCAGAGCCACATTGCAGCCTCCAGGAGGCTGATGTAATTCTCCTGTGATTCTGTGGTTTAAAAGGAATTGATTATTTTAAAATATTAGATATGGCATAGCTTGCTTTTTCACATTGAATTAAGCTCTCCCATACATGGAGCTACAAACTAAGTAGACAAATACATAGAGTCGGACACACTGCTTCCCTCTCATACATATGTATGTGCACACACCTGCACATGGGCACACACACACACACACACAAAGAGGAGATAATACTAATAGCTTACATATGTGTAAGGATTTACATTTATACAGCGCTTTAATATATAGCAGTTCATTGAATCCCCCTAAGAACTCTGTAAGCTTGGTATTGAAGAGCTTCTATGTATGAAAAAAAAATGCACTAAGTGATTGTTGTAAACTTATCTTGTTTAATTGTTCCCATACTTCAGATCTGAAAATCCCAGTGGCTCATTCAGCATCACAATGCTGAAAGGGCAGATCTGTGAATACAAACCAGGATGATTGACTGTTGAGGGCAAGGACATTCCTCCATCACACAGGTTCAACGAATCTCAAAACAGAATGGAGATTTCTTCTGTATAAACGTTCGCTCTGTCAGAGCAGCTTTTTGGTAGAACAATCACTCTGGCTCGCTTTTTTAATGCTAGAGCTGTGTTTTTACAAGCCTGTTCACGTCCACTCTCCAGACTCTCCCTTGGGTTGGATGGCACCATTTATGACAAACCGGATGAAGTCAGCTGCCAACAGGGTCACGAAAGGTTTGATGTATTGACCTTGACCTCATTCTTCCTGGTGCTAATCCAGAGTGAGATGCTTCTGATTAGAGGAATAACACGGGAGCAGTGGTTTGCATTCTCCTCCAAACATCCCACCTTCCCAATAGGATGGTAGCCTCAATCCCTTGCTTTCTACTTCCTCTCCTGCAGGTGATATTATATTTTCCCTTCAGTGTGATAAGATATATGATCTTCCTTGTCTCCTTAATTTACAGGTCGCAAGATGAGCTGACTGGTCTTGTAGGAACAAGAGAGATGTGATGATTAGCTTTCGTGGTTTAGGAACTTTATACTGCTGGGTCTCATTAATAGGACATAAGCCAAGAAATTTCATTCACATATAGCTTAAGCCCGTTGTACAAAATCTCAAGAGTCTGCCACAGCCTGGAAGTTATAAAAACGATCCTGGATTAAGCTGTTCTCTGAGGAAGAAATGAGAATCGCCCAAGATAAACTACCAGTCCTGTAACTAAATGGTACAGGGATTCTAGGGAGGAAGGAAGATAAATGATTTCCTTGATTCCAAATCTCTCACTCTTGTAGGAAACCTATTCTCCAACTCTGAGACCACGTTATTGGAGGAGCACCATCTGCCACTGGCTCAGTTCTAATGAAGAAAGAGTTCAATAGAGTAGTGATGGATCCTTTCTGTGGTCCCATTCATCCTGGGGGAAGCTATTCTGACCACTTCCTGTAGCGGTGTGCCTCCCGCCTACGGGTGTTGTTCTCTGTGGAAGGTGATTTTTCCTCGGAAATAGGACAAGGGAGCTAATCCAAAGACATGGTGCCATAGTCCTGCTTGTTGGCCCCCAACCATGTCGCTTTTGACACAGCTGACATATACTCTGGGGCTCAGTTTATCCAGAAAGTGGAGTTAATGCAAGTCATCCAGAGTTCTTCATACAAGATTCAGTGAACAGTGGCTATAAATGCTGCACATTCCTGGAAGAATATGATCTCCTTTGGAGAGATGTCTTCTTGAGTTTAATTCTTTTTGCTGAAAGAGAAGAATTGACACACTATTGACTTCTAAAGGGAATTTGAACCCTGCATCCACCACCCAGGCAAGGATTCGTAGCTATGCTGGGTACCAGCTGGGACACTTTCTAGATGAATCTAACACCTTGTACACATGTGAACTAACGGTACACACATTGCAGCTCTCCCCTCCATAGTAACTCTAACAGCTGATATTTCTCAATCTAACTCATTGACGACGCCACCCAATTTCCGGCCATCACTTCCATAGAGATCAACAAAATCCCTCTAGTAAAAAAAAGTGTAAAGAGAGAAAGAGAGGGGATGTGGAAGCCAAGAAGAGCAAGATTAAAGGTGCCATGATAACAGCAAAAACATCTCTGAGAAAGAAAATTATGATGCTTCTTTCTCCGTTCGCTTGGAAACAAGTACACTCAGTCATGATTCTGGTGAATGTATTTTCCATATCAAAAACTGTTGGAAAAAATAGTCTCACCAGGAACCTTTGTGCCGCTACTGAGGGTGAAATATGGTATTGGAGATATAGTTTGAGTCCTGAAATGTGAGTTTCTAGAACACATCGATAGATTTGAAGCCAACAGCAAATTAGATTAAAACATGGCACTGTCCAGAAAATCCAAAGATATATGCTCACTGAAGTCATACTCTCAGCATAAAAGTAGGATTTTATATCAATGCAGTAGTGGGTAGAACTGACTGATAGACTTTGAGCATTCAGTCTCTCCAGGGATCAGTTTCCATGACTGAAATTAGCGGGGTATATTAGATAATCACAAAGGTCCTTTCCTGAGCTAATATTCTATAATTCTATAATTTATTCTCTATGCTATAATGGTCTTGCTTCAAAAGCATAGTATGTGTGTGCACGCACACACACATACACACACAGTCACTCACACACTCACAAGTATGGCATTTGACTTCTATTGGCTTCTATTATGGCAAATGCACACTGCTCTTTTTCCTTGTATGTTGGTCTTTTGATCAGAAATACACCTCCAGGTCTTTGCCTGGTGAAGTAATAAGATGATGCCTAAATATGCAGTAAGGAACGAGAATGCACACTTACTCAGCCCTCTGGACTTTGGGCCATCACAATTCTCCAGTTTATGGGTTAGTGTGTAACTCCACAATGAAATGACAACAGCCAATCTCAGATCTCCCAGCTCCCAAAAGGTTAGCCATGCCTGGTTTCACCACCCTCTCTCCACAGCAATAGAAAGATCAATGGATGGGGCGCCTGGGTGGCGCAGTTGTTAAGTGTCTGCCTTCGGCTCAGGTCATGATCCCAGGGTCCTGGGATCGAGCCCCACATCGGGCTCCCTGCTCCGCGGGGAGACTGCTTCTCCCTCTCCATGCCCCCTGCTTGTGTTCCCTCTCTCACTGTCTTTCTCTCTGTCAAATAAATAAAAGCTGAAAAAAAAAAGAAAAAGAAAGATCAATGGCATCACATACTTGGACCATTAAATTAATATCCAACAGCCAAGTTATTCTTCTTCAAGTTCCTTAACGTCTCTAGCCTCAGTTTCTCTAAATTTAAATGGGTATAATAATAGTATCTATCTCATAAGACTGTTGTGAGGAACAAATAAAATACTGAATATAAAACACTGTATCTGATACCAACTCTTCGTTTTTCAAAGCCATTAATATAAGCCCAAGATTCTGAGAGTGCCTTTGTCTTCAAGAGCTAGTGATATTTGTATCAATTTGTCTTCAATCAGCCACTGACTTCCCAATTTTGAATGGCCTGGTTCCGCAGTTCAGTGCTATCCCACAAATGACTGCAGATACTAGCTGCAAGAGAGAAAGAGACCTCAAGTGTTGGCACCCAGGCCGACAGAGACAAATTACTCCAGACATCATAGTATCCTCACAACTAGGAGTGATTTTTGTTTTTGCTGAGTGAACCAGTGATTGCTCTTCTTATAAAAATAATAAACTTATCAGAGATGTAGACAGAGATAGTTATTGCCATTTATTTTTAATAGTAAAAACCAGGATGCGGAAAGATTTCTAAAGAATGTGATCTCAATTTTATGTTCCAGCTTTGCTAGGTTATGATGCCCAGTTATTTGGTCGAACACTGGTCAAGATGTTGTTGGGAATGTATTTCTTAGATGTGATTAACATTTAAATCTGTAGACTTTGAGTCAAGCAGATTACCATACCATACCATACCATACCATAATGTGGATGGGGCCACATTCAATTGGCTGAAGGCCTTCAAGCAAAGGCCAGTTTCCCAAAGAAGAAGGAATTTTGCCTCAAGCCTGCAATATAGACAATCAAGGCAGCAACATCTACTCTTCCTTGAACTTCCAGCCTGTTGGCCTGCTCTACAGTTCTTGAACTTGCCAGCCCCCACAATCATGAGTCAATTCCTTAAAAAAGAAAACCCTCCATCTCTGTCTCTCAATCATTCCCCACCCCCTCTCTCAAAATATATGGATGGACGGATGGATAGATAGATAGATGATAGATAGAGAGATAGATGATAGATGATAAATAGATAAATAGATGATAGATAGATAGATAGATAGATGATAGATAGATGATAGATGATAGAGAGATAGAGAGATAGATGATAGATAGATGATAGATAGATGATAGATAATAGATGATAGATGATAGATCATCTATCCATCCAGCCTATTGGTTCCGTTTCTCTGCAGAAGCCTTACTAATAGAAAGAATGATCACTACTATAAGGTTAAGACACATGAAATTGTTGTCTTTGTAGCTCAAAAAATAATTGAATATTGGCATTTCATATAGTTTGACTAATACACATATACGTATAAATTCTAAAATGAGAAAAAAATCAAGTAGTTGATCCCTTTGTGAGATTATGAGTGGTTTTATTTTATTCATAGTTTTTAGTCTTTTAATCATCTAAAACTAATTCATAGTATTTTAAAATCAGAAAAAAAGGTATTTAAAATTAGTCACCCCAAAGTCTCTTCTTCAACAGTGCCATAAGGCTCAAAATAAGGTAAGCCATCGTAAATCATTAAAGGCTTCCTTTTAAACATAACTACTGTATGGTAGCCATTTTATTTATTAACACCTTAGCAAAAGCATTAACTTTCAGGAATGTGAGAGTATATGACAGACTATTAAATATTGATGAGTGAGGAAATGGTGAAATAATATCGAGCAAAATGCCTTGCCTTGGGGAAAGTTATTTTAGGAATGGTACTACAGAAGAATGTTCAGGAAAGGGATATAGGGGCCCATGAGGAATTCCCAGGAGGCTGCTTGGAGAACAGAAGAAAGAAGATTAGCTCCTGGAAGGAAGATAAAGTTTTGAAATCATGTCCATCACATGTTGCTTCGCACCAGCCATGCTTTGGTGGCAAATGGAATATGGTCCTGGTGACAGGTTCCCAGGAAGCAAAGGCAACAGACACTGGCTTCACTCACACTCGTTTGGTTTGGTTTGGTTTGGTTTCATTTTCTAAACAGAACAATCCCTAAGACTAATGTGTGGGAAAGGCAAATATTACTTTCAACAGAGCTCTTAAAAGTAAATACTTATTGCTATTTTTGCAAGGCATTAGTGTCACGTCAATAATGGAAAACATTCGCCTAGATTTCAAGAATGTCATAATTTCTCTATAAGCAGAAAACTATTTGGGGGTTTTCCTTCCTAATGGAAACTTCTGTCCAAAGCAATGGATGGCTGTTGTTTATGATAAGAATTCTAATTTAGGGAGATTATGAAGAATGATGACATGATTGGGCTTGAGGAATCCTGTTTGAGGACTGTACAACTCCTGTTAGCATCTAATCAGTGTCTCTCCCCAGCCCCCTTTCCAGCACATGAAACCATTTATTGAAGTGCTCTTGTATACCTTCCCTACCACACTCATGGCCCACCCTGGACTTGGCCATGGAACTCACTTCCATCAAGGGGACAGCAGCAAACTTGACACAAGCAGACACACACACATTCTCTATCCCACGACCCTGGGATCATGACCGGAGGCAAAATCAAGAGTTGGCCCCTTAACCAACTGAGCAACCCAGGCACCCTCAGAGACTCAGTTTAAGGCAACAAAGAAGGGAGACTTAGTCTGACCTGGCATCTTATTGGCAACAAAACAGAAACTGAGTAATCAGAACCAGTGGAATGTCAGAGCTTGACCAAAAACGAGAAACGGGAGGATTTGATGCCAAGCACCATGAGTATTAAAGTCAGGTGACCTTTCTTTCACTGGCCTTTTTAGGTTTGAAGCAAGAGAAAAAATTATAGACACTGTGTTTCTTGTCCTGGGCTTGAAGAGTCAATCAGTATGCCAGTTCAGGATTATTGGGATAATTTTTTACATTAAAAAAAGATACTGATTTTAAATGTTGATCAGATTTTTTTTAAAGCAAAATAAGAGTCTACAGAGGAATTACAGCATTTTCCAAATTGTATGTAACATGAAGTAGTCCTTATACTGGCACAGTATAAGTCTGAAGACAGCTAAAATAATTAATCAGAAAATCCAGACTCTTGAAAACCTTTAATTAATGAAAAAAAGCTCTGTTTTGGCCTAAATTATTCCAATTGACTATCTAAATTGATCAAATTCATCAATCAGTACTCAACTTTATAACTCATTCTGCTGCTTATGTACAAACAAAATCCTCCTAGTGGTTACTCTAATTGCAGGCAATAAGCTCCAAAAACCGGCTGTAGAGTCATGCAATCAGATCTATCTAATTTAATACCTTCAAGACTTCCAAAACTGGAGCAAATTTAAATCTGAAGTTAAAGCATAGCTCCCAGTAGGCCTCAATTGCTAGACCCATGTGTGTGTGTGCGTGCACATGTGTGCGGGCACGCATGCTTCCCTGCAATTTATTACCTGGGGTACGTAGAGCGTACCTTACATAAAAATTCCCTGAAAACTATACATCTGATTCATAATTAGCTTTCCTGTAGATTAATCTAATTACATTGCATACATTCAAATGTTAGCTTTTATTTGCTTCTGTTTGTTTTACTCCGAAGTCTCAAACACATTTGTCAGCTTTATCTCCTGCAGGCAGGTAGCGCTTGAGGCAATCACTCAGCGGTTTAGAATGTAAGAGAAGCCAAGCCGAAGGTTACTAATGTAGATGAGAGTAACAAAATCAGAGAAAGTGCCCTCCGTTCACGAGAAGAGATTTATTTGAACTTTCTTAGCACTCTTGAGGTCAATAATTTTTCTATGAAATTATAGGAAGCCTCAAGGGAAACCTAACATGACATGTTCTAAAATGGACAGCATAGAATCCAGAGAATCATTTCTTCCTCAAATGAAGTTCCTGTAAAAGATCTCTTTTCCTTACTTTTCATATAAGCAGACTGATTGTATGGTGGTCACATTCCAGAAAACATCAGAGGAGCCACGTAAATTCAATTGTTAATACATAGACTTATTTGGTGACTCACAATACTCCTATTAAAGACAGGTGGAATTAGGCTCTTCCATGGCTATATTCTCACTTCCAATTTGCCTTGCCCATTAAGAAGCCATGCTTTTGATAAATTCCTATGCTGCAGATGATCTTGACTCCCATTGTTGCCCATATGTCCAAAGTCATGTCCTAGCTGGCTTCCTCCAGCTTGGACCCTCTCCATTTTTGTATGCTGTGATGCCTAACTGGACATGGACTGAATGAGCCACACTTTTGTTCTTCACTTCTGATTGCCTACCTCTCACATGCTGTGCTTGGGCTTTTTTCTTTTCCCTTCCCCATTACTAGCTCCTGTTTTACCACCAGCATACAATGCTGTCTGTATCATTTGAGGCTGTTCTAACTCTTCACAGCAACCAAAGCTATCAGTGTCTGGAACCTTAAACAAGATGTAGCTTGAAACAACTCCACGCCACCAAAATGTTAACGACCATGAAGTCAAGTTCCTTTCCTTAGGTCGACAAGTCATTGTATAATGAAAAAAAAGTACCCAGCAGCATGATAACAGTGGGGAAGGAATGAATGTATTCTGCTACCTCTGGTTCTGGATACCTTGGGCCTAAATGCACAGGAAAGCAAAAAAGACATCCTCAAATGATGGCAGGCTACCCAGAACACTCAGATGTTTCTTATGGAAGGGAGTGGAGCAATACACCCTGCTTTTTCTTAGAAACCATGGGACATGATACAATCTCTGGATGAATCCCGATACCCCACAGTGGTCCTTAAACTGATCACACACTGGAATGACTAGTCATCCGTGAAGTTCCTTGAAGGCATCCACCATTATAGCCCAGCATCCTGCACAAAACAGCACATAGTAGGACCTCCATAAACATTTGTTTACTTAGTCTTTTCCTTTAGAAGATCCATCATTATCAGCTGACATAGTCATGATTTTTCAGTTTGATAGATTTTTTTTTGGTGAGTTGTTTGGAAATAAAGTGTATTATTTTGTTTTTCTTATTAGAAAAGCAATACGTATTCATTACAGTACATTTGAAAAATATAAACATTTAAAGGTACATCCCTGTGTTTTACTCACTTTTTCACTAAGGTATCGTTGACATCTTGCTATGTCATTGGATATTCTAATACAGCATGGTTACTAGCTGCATAGTATTCCATGATATGAAATATCATTATTATTTTATTCAATGATCATTAGTTAGGAGGTAGAACAGTGTATGGCTCAGAATAATGGCTTACTATGTATTTTTGAATGAATAAATGAATTAAATAGACATTTAGTTTTTCTCCAGTTTTCTCTATTAAAAGTAACACTGCCATGAACATGTTTGTGGTCAAATCCTTGGGTACCTCCATAATTCATCCGTTGGATGAATTCCTAAAATTTAAAGTGCTGGTCAAAGAGTACATATTTGCTGGATTTTAATCCCATCATTCTAAAATTCTCTAGAGATGGCTAAGGCCCCCCACACAGAAACAATTTGCATTATTCAAAGGTGACAACTGTTTGCATCCCTAAGTTTAGCCTTACAACTGAAAAAAAAAAAATAGCTTTCTCTCTTCTTGCTCCACAAGAAGAACATAGACCTAAGTGATTAAGGCATATTAGTTACAAGGACATGGATCTATTAGGCGTGAAATAAAATGGGTCAGGAAAAATACCCTTTAGTTTGATTCACCAGGGACCAAGTAGGAATAATTACAGGCTGTGCAGTACTGTCAAGCCACATAAATGACTAAACTGGATGCTAATGAATGTTTTGTGTCCTTCCAATTTGGCCAAATGGCCATCACTTCATTTCAGCATCTGCCATAAAAGATTGGCTCCAGTGGAATGTCAGTATCATCTTCTGATCCACAGATTGCCAGGGACGGAGAACAACACCTGCTTCATCTGCCTGCCTTCAGATGGGACTACATTTAAAGTTGTCTGAACAGGATGGATCCTGCTGTAAAAGGCTTTCCTGCAGGGAATTGAAAGACAATATGCAAATCAGGTAGTTTAAATGCCCTAAATATTAAGGCATATTTGCAAACACGATATTTAATTGCAAGCTTTTCCTTTCGTGTGGCACTCACATAATTCAAAAATAAAATCCTAAACACCTGGAAATGCCATTAGCAAAGTGCTTCACAATCCACTGAAAATCCCTGTTACCAACGAGCTCAAGTTCAAGTTTATTTCTTATATTTCTATCGACTCTTTCAGTGACTATTAGAGTTGTTCCTTAAAACCATTGTTTTCTTAATCTCAGGGAAGACCATTGTTTTCTAAATGTCAACGTGACCCCTGAGATTATCCACTTCGATTAGACACAATTTGTAAAGGGGCTTCTTTAACACACGTTCAAAGTGGTCATTTTCAACTTATGTGACCGAGACTGTGCATTTAGGCCCAAGGTATCCAGAACCAGAGGTAGCAGAATACACTCATTCCTTCCCCACTGTTATCATGCTGCTGGGTACTTGTTTTTCATTATACAATGACTTGTTGACCTAGAATTTCATTTTTTTGAGTACAGAAAATATTAACAACAAAAATAATGACTCTAAAATTATCAAATGTAATTATGGGAACTATTTGATCTTACCACACAAGAGACACATCAAAGGGTGGCAGCCCAGACTTCACAGCGTAGAGACTTCTGGGAACAATTATTTCTGTTGTTAAAAAGGGGACGGGGGGTGGAGGCTGAAAAACAGAATTATCTGTTTCTCTTTCACTTAGATACTCATAATTGGATGTATGTATAAAAAGATAGTTTTAAATGTGCAAAACTTTACTTCTACTTGGGCATCCTATCATTTAATTAATAAATCAGTTGTAATAAATATGGTCTGATCACTAAAATATCCATGGCTGCAATAAAAATAACAGGGTGTTGTTGAAATGGTACAAGATGGTAATTATAGACTGCACATTCCATCTAAGGAAAAGCCACATTGTCAATGGAAATGTGACCTTTAATTCTTAAATCTTTGAAAATGCCCTCTTTTGACCTATAAATGTGTCTTCAGACAACCCAGCTCAGCAGACAAGATAAAATAAAAAGCAAACAAGATTAATACTAGTTTCCAGATTGTTTCTCTATAAACTCAGAGAGGTCAGCCCCATTTTACAGGGGAGGAAACCGAGCACAGAGCACTCAAATAAATTGCCCAAAGTGGTAGAGAGGAATTTACACCTGGGATGTTGGATTCCTAGCCACAGGGCAATAATGTTAAAATCTAATTTGTAATATTTGATTAATTGTTTTTGCACTAGCCAATTGCTAAGAGTGATTTCTTTCTTACTAATGTTGCAGAAATTAAAACAGCCATCGTGACCTTGGGCAAGACACCTTAGCTCCCTGAGCTTACATAACCTTATTTTTAAATGGAGCTTTTAGATATCTATGTGTCAGGACTACCAGATGATCTTAGAGATATTTTCCAGGTTTGTGGTTCTTTGATTTTGTAATATGATATCAATTATTTGAATAGTCATTTTACACAGCTGAATCATTGACTGCCTACATATTATTTCCATTTTCCCAAAATGTTAGGTCATGGTTTCAAATGATATAAAGCTTCAAAGGTTACCGTGGTCTACTGTCACAACAACGTAGTAATATATGATATTATGGAGATGCCAGATTAAGCCAATATGATGAATTTGAGCCACAACGAAAGGAATCATTACATATAGATAGCCTAAAATACACCTCAGCAATTATAGAATCTGCCAGCAAATGATTTGCTTCAAAGAGAAACCATGGAATTCATAAAATGTGACAAACTCTCCTTAAAATAGGATGGAAAGGTTTATTTTCCTAGAATGGTCTTCTGAAATATTTTCTAATTAAGGGAATCATTGTATTTGTCTGTTTTAAATGAACTTTTTCCCCACTAACATAGGTGAAACCAGAGACAAAATTGATATTCATTCTTCAGAACTGGAGCCCACGTCCCCAGTGCCTGCTCCCAAGGGCGGAGAAGCAGGGAGAAGACGTTAGGTCCATTGTTCGGTGCACTGTCCAATACCCCACGGCACATTACTGACCAAATCTAGAAATAAAATCCTGGCAGCTTTTGCTCTTTTGAACAAATACAATCACTACCAATGATATTTTTCCCAGTTACTTTTTAAGCATAGGTAACTCTTGTACACTATTGCTACTCCCCACCCCCCTACAAAAAGGCATTTCATGATTCATGGGTTTAAAGTATGCAGTTTTGACACTAACAAAATATTTCACATTCCAAACAAACCTGTGAGTCAACTGAAGAGCTTAAGTTGTAGCAAATGGAATGGCCTTCCAGATCTTTTGGGGATGGTTTTCCTTTCACTCTGTACTGAGAAGGAATGTTATTTCATTGCTGCTTTTCGCTCCCCTCCCGCTCCTCTCTGATTCCGTGGAATTGGCCAACAGGGACAAGAAGGCAAGAAGCAAAGAGGGAGATAAACCCTGCAGTCTCTCCCGCATCAAGGCAGTTGGGAAGCCTCTATGGATAGAGACTAAGAGTTCGGGCCACAGACCACAGGGACATGGAGTCCTTGAGTCCTGGCTTTCTACTGTACCCTTTCCTGACTGTGTGACCCTGTGCAAGGTTCATAACCTCTCTATACCTCAGGTCCCTTATTGGTTACCAAAAAAAATAAATAAATAAAAGGAATTATAAAGCCCTCATGGGTTGGATGAGGGGATAAAATTAAGAGAGCTAGCCCAGTGTTGGGCGCATAAGTCATAGATAGTAATGATAAAGTTGCTTAAGATTACATATTGTCATGAGTGTTCTGGGTCACTGTGCATTTTATGCCTAAATCACACAACAGTGACTTAGATTAAGGAGAGTTGTCTAGAAGGGGCCATTGTTCTCAGTCAAGAATTTATGTTGAAAGTCTGCCTCATATTAGCACGAATATCCTATCTGTATTCGTTTCCTAGACTGTAATAGCAAAGTACCACAAGTGAGTGGCTCAAAACAAATTTATTCTCTCACGGTTCTGTAGGCTAGAAGTCTGAAACCAAGGTGTCAGATAGGCTTTGCTCCCCTGAGAACCCAGGTAGAATCCTTCCCTATGTCTTGTAGCTTCCGGTGTGGCCAGGAATCCTTGGCATTGCTTGACTTATAGCTGCGTGCCTCCAATCTCTCCTCTCTGCCTCCACCTCATGAAATTCTCCATGTGTCTGTGCCTTTGGGTTTTCTTCTCTCCTCATAAGGACACCTGTCAGATTGGGTCAGGGGCCGATGTACTCCAGTGTGATCTCAACTAATTACATCGGCAATGACCCTATTTCCACATAAAGTCACATTCTGAAAAATGGGAGTTAGGTCTTCATCATTTCTTTTTGGAGGACACAGTTCAACCCGTAACAATGTCTCCACCTGGATCATTGCAATGACTCCTTTCACAGGCCTTCCTGCTCCAGGCCCTGCCCATCCCCACTACCACATAGAGGCACGTACACTGTAGTCTAAACAGAGAGTGAGATCTGGATTAACAGTGCAGATTATAGCAAGTGTTGTGAATTTATTTTTAAGTACTCCTGATAAGCAACTGAATGTAATCAAGCTGTATTGATCATTTTAGGATCTCCTCTAGGTCACGCTGATGATTCAGGCATCTGTCATCATGTTTTAATTGATTCCTTTGACAAGAGGTTCTCACTCTAATTTGAAGCAAATAAGATAACAAGCCCTGACCAGAACTTACACTGTGGACATTGACCCTTTGGGGGCCAGATACTATCCATAATAAGATCTTTTACCAATTCTCCTATTTGAGAATACTTGGCAAATCTTTTGTTATTTTCATATATTTGAAATTCATAAGGAGAACCAATTACCAGGCAACTGAATCAATGTCAGGGCACTGAAATGTTGGGACTTCTTACTTAAAATGTTGGGGCATCATCTTAGAAAAAATTTTAAAAGGAAACTCTTCAGTAGTACTCCCGACTCTATAAAATGTTACTTTTATAAGAAATAACCTGAGAAAGATCCTGCCTATGACACCACATTAACTTTATATCAGAAAGCTTAAAGTGACAGCTTCTAAAACAAATGTCTTATTATGTAACTAAGAACTTCTGTTCACTGAATCCATCCAGCCTAAAATCCCCAGGGCAGTTGAGTCCAGACATACAGAAACAAGTGCAGCTTGCTAAGGACTATGTACTTTCTGGTCACAGATTCAAGGAAGGAAGCGTCCAGATTCTGCAAGAGAAAAAGCTCACCAGGTAAAAAAAACACAACTCAAAATCCATGGAAAGGAAGGTCACAATCTGTTAGAGTTTCAGGTGATTTCTGTAGTAACATGTTAGGGAAGCACAAGAATTGTTTCATATTCCAGGAGTTCAAAGTTCTCATCATCACCAAACTACACCTAAATGTCTACAAAACAAAGAGTTAACGCCTTTCAAATTATTTTCTCACAAGATTCATTAATAAAGTAATTATAGAAACCACAATGTGGGTTTTCATTATAAGAGGCTCACACTAGATACTTCCATGTTGAGATGGTCAATGTCATGTCTGAATAGACATTCTCTCACTATCCCAAAACCTTCTTGGTCACATCAACAATACTACCATACCACCACTAAAAATATATATTAGGTGCTTCGTGTATACTAGACAATATTCTAGGGCTTTACAAGCATTCACCATTTAATTCTTCCAATAACTTAATAAGGTGGGTAATACAATAGTCTTCATTTTACAGATGAGCGACCTGAGCTGCCTGAGCATTCTGAACTCCAGAGTCTATAGACCTTTAAACATTATAGTATCTTGCCTCTAACTATCATTTGTCACAGCACTTATACTTTGACTATATCTAATAGATATCTCGTCTTTAAAATATCTGAGAAAAAAATGTCTTATTTCTCCCAACACTTACTTCTCCCATAATTTTTCTCATCTCTTCATGTGGTGTATCAATTCGTTCAGTTTCCCAGCCTGGAAACTTGAGAGTGACCCTTGAATCCTCTCTTTTCTTCACACTCAACTTCCCGTCTATCAGCGTCTCCCTTCTAGATATTTTTAGCGTCTAGCCATTTGTTCCCAGCACCTACATATCACCCTCATTCGAGTATCTATTAACTTTCACCTGGACCACTGCAGTAGCCTCTTCAGAAGCCTTCCTGCTCCACATACTCTGTCCCCAGCACATATACAAGCATACGTATTCTACTTTAAACAGCAAAAGAGGCTCTTTATTTATTTATTTTTATTTTCAAGTTTACTCTTTTTACACCTCCTTTTGGTTATTGATTACATCTGGTAATTTTTAAATTTCAGATATTGTATTTTTTTAGTTCTAGAACTTCCACTTGTTTTTTTTTTTTTTTTTTTTTAGTGTGTGTGTGGGGGGGGGGTTATAAATCCCTTTTCTTTGCAGTATCTCTTTAAATTTGTATTTAAATTCGAGTTAGCTAACATAGAGTGCAGTATTGGTTTCAGGAGTAGAATTCAGTGATTCATCACTTACATGTAACACCCAGTGCTCATCACAAGTGCCCTCCTTAATACCCTTCCCCCATCTAGCCCATCCCCCACCCACCTCCTTCCATCAACCCTTTAAAACAAAAACACAGATAGTGGCCAACCTCAGGTCAAACCCACCAAAAGTTCCCATTGTAATGGATAAGCAACCTGTGCTTCCATTGAGAGGCAAACTCCCTGCTTGCTGGGTCCCATCTCTCTTTCCTCACTCAGGCACCTTGCTCCTGAAATTGTCCCCTCTTGTCTACGGCCATACCACCCTGAACGCGCCCGATCTCGTCTGAAATTGTCCCCTCTTGTAGACCACCCCTTGTCCTCCTCTCCTAGACCCTCCTCATCAGCAAGGCTGTGCCAAGTGGGTCTCAGCTACCATCATTCTTCTTGTGTCCACTATACCTTGACATTGCTGTGCAGATTCATATTAAATACTATCCCCTGTCACTCTCTGACTTCTGACTCTTTATCTGAATGGAACACATCACTATGGAAAATTCAATCATCAGCTTGCATATTGCTTGTCCCCATCTCTAGATTCCAAGCTTCATGAAATAAGAACCCTTGATCACAGCTATTCCCTGAGCATCTAGAATGGTGACTTGTATCCAGTAGACACAGCATAAACACCTTGGAATGAATTAACGAGTGAGGGAGTAAATGGATAGATCCTGCTACTCTTACCATGTCTTTTCTTTTCTCTAAAGAAGATGTTTTATCTGGGATATGGGTCTGACCAGTACCAAACACATTTCTTGGATCTTGCATATTTCATTCTTATTTTAATGTACATTAGTATCTTCTATTAGTTTATTAGACATAATAGCAGCTCTATGTACCTACTACTATTTGATATAAATGCTTCATCAACACCGAACTGCACTACTTTACTCATTCCCATGAATTATTAACTTTATGTCCAAATAGTTGAATTCACCATCTCCAATTTCCCCTGCAATCAGTGATCAATGTCATGGTTTCTTTGAATCCTCTCCATTATTTTCTGAAATCACTTTAAATTCAAGTTTTATTGCCTACATTGTAGCAAACCTTTTTGGCAAATAGCTTGAAAGAAACAAATTCATGTATTTAAATCTATGTACTATCTCTTTTCTCAAAATCTCGCTGTTCTTAACCTCCCCAACCTGCTTAGCAATTATATACGTCTCTAAATGTGGCTTCCGGCCCCTTTCTTCCTGAGACTACAAAAGCAATTCCACTTTTAAAATGCTGCTGCAAAAACTAATCACAATAAACAGAATGAAATGTCATTCTGAATGACAAGACTGAGCTTTGGAAAACATCAGTATTCACATGACAAACCCCAATTTGCAGAGCCCACCAACCGGTTGCACGATTCTCCCTACAGTGTTGACAAATACAATTGCTGAGGCTGCTGGGCTGTAATAAGGAGAGCTGGAAAAGACACTGGGAGAAAGTTCATAATGATTGTATTTGGAGTTTATTGCCGTCCAATAAAAATAATCGCCTTCTCTGCCTGTGAAGTCACAGCTGACAAAGCCATGTTGCCTCACACAGCTTTGCTCTGGGCAACCTCGTGGAGTGCCATCCAGAGATTGGCAGGAGACTCCTGCTTCTCCCTCTCTCTCAGGTTTGAGGAGGAATAGCGTCATGACTTCTAAGGAAAGACGAGACTGTCTATGACCTAGGACGTGTTCAGGAGCCGATGGGAAAATATCAGGATAGCAATGGTCTGTGTTCTGGGCAGAAGCTTCTGGGGTATTCCTCAAAAAAATAAAGCCTGGAGATCTGCTGTGCAACATATGCCTATAGTTGGCGATAGTGTGTTGTGCACTTAAAAATTTAAGAAGGTAGACCTCATGTTAAGTATTCCTATCAAACACACACGAAAAGGGCTATAAGGAAACAAAAACAAACAAATAAAGAACAAGTTTCCACTTGAGTGTAAAACATTGTTTCTGAACCGAACTTCTCTCTCTGGAGAGTCCGGGACAAGATTTCCTGACTAAATGTCAGGGTGCCCATTCGTGGAGCCAGCCCGGAGAAGACCAAATCCCTAGTCAATGCGTGATGAGGAAAGGCTTGAGGATGCCATCATGGGGCGCTCACAAGCAGGTGGGAAGAACAGGGACTCTCCCCTGTCACTCCCATAAGGGACCACTGGGTGCCTGACGATGAATTCACACTGCCTATGGCCTTGGACTTGCTCTCCCAGGAAGTGTTCACACAACTGAAAGTGGGAATTAGTTTACAGAACAATCTGTCTTTAACCCAGAATTATGTGTCAACGCACACTACTACAGTTCTGGAAGGGGAAGAAACAAGCTCACTATTTTTCAGGCAGTGACATGACTGGGTATTCTGGCTCTTTGAAATATTCAGTGGTTAAAATACAAGTTTTCAGGGTCTAGTGAGGCAACAATGTTCCTCAAATATCAAGAGTTCAGGTGATTTCTTCATAAGTTCCCTCAGGACAGGAGACAATCTCAAACATAGGGCTTAGAGTCCCCCTCCTGTCTCCCCGACATCCTAGGGCACCTCTCTAGGCACCCTCATCCATCCGGTTTAAATATTGAGGTTCTGAGTATAGTTGTTGTTGGGTTTTTTTTTTTTAACCTGAAAACGATTGTCTGGTGATGGGTGCAGGAAAGAGCAAAATCTTAGTCCACTTCTTCCTGATAGGGATGCCTCCCTGAGACACACAGAACCTTAAGTACCTTGGGGAGCTCCATGGAGATGAATTTATTTAGATTCATAGACAGTAGTAAGATCCTAAGTAGAAAAACACTATTGGAAACATTTATGTGATTTCTCTTATCTAAGATGCTACATTCTGTTCTTGTGCTGAGTATATGGTAAGAATTTAATAAAAGCAACCGGAATTCTTGGGATGAACTGGGTCATCTGAGGCACCAGCTTTGTAGAGAACAGAAAGGATATCTGGGTTAAGGGCATGTGACCTCTCTGGATTACCTGGATTACCATTATCTTACCAGGTAAGTGGATTACCTGGTCAGTAAACTGGTCAGGACTCTAGCTGTACAGTCATTTCCAAGCCAAGCACCTTCAAGTTAGGTCAGCTCATCACTGTAAGCAGAGAACTTCCAAGATCATGGTGCCCCTTCCCAGTCCTCATCCCAGTCTGTGTCCAAGGCCTAGCTGAGCTCTCCTTCCCGGGGTCCCAGATAGCACCCTGCTCTGTTTCTCATCCTCCTTGCCCCTTACTTTCATTGAGTCACCTTGTCTCTCTTCCCTGTTTGCTCGTATAAGATCGGTGCTGTCCACCAGGCCGACAGGGTCTACTTAGAGGCAGAAGCTCCTTTTACCTGCAGCTATAAATGACTGGGGCCAGAGGAAAAGCGACTGGGCCAAAGAGAAAATGCCAAGACCCAAAGAAAAGACATGGGTCCAAATGAGGACCCAGGGTCTGGCTGTGAGGCCAGGGAAAGAGGGGGAGCAAAATGAAGGCCCAGAGAGAAGAGCAGGGATGGTGGGAACCTGTGTAGACAGGTGAGCAGGGTCTGATCAGGCTGTAACTTAGCGGTTGTAGGGTGTTGTCCATAACACACGTTACCTATTCTAGGCCTCCTACATTGCGTAGGCGGGCTATAACTGTAAAAGGCCTGGGATACACAGCATGTGTGCCCCAAGATTCTCTCCCAATGCCTCTCTGCTCCTGTCTCATCTCATGTTTTCATCTTCATATACCCAGAGATGCCACGTGCATTTCAACCCAGCACATCTAACGTTGGTCTTATTATTCCAACCTGCTCTCATTTCAAAATCCCTTGTCCCTTGCCTTAATCCAGGGGTCAGAACACTTCTTCCTGTAAAGTGACAAATAGGGAATGGTTTAGGCTTTGTGACCCACGCAGTCTCTTCACCAGTAGTCAACCCTACCCTTGTGGCACAAAAGCAGCCATAAATAATACATAAATGAGTGGTCATGGCTGTGCTCCAATAAAACGTTATTTATAAAAGTTGTCAACAGGCTCAATTCATCCTGAAGGACTGCAGTTTGCTAAACTTTGCTTAACCATTCACCCAGTGCCTAAGCTGAACACGTGAGGGTTGTCCTGAGTGCTTCCTTCTTTCTTACCACCCAAACCAAACTGAAGACTAAGTCCTATTAATTTTATCCTCCAGATATCTCCAAATCCTACCATGCTCCTTATTCTTGCCTCAACTGTTAGAATAGCCTCCTGACTAGCTTCACATCTCTCCCTTTCTTTCTTTCTTTTTTTTTTTTTTAAAGATTTATACATTTACTTGAGGGTGGGGAGGGACAGAGGGAGAGAGAGAGACTCTCAAGCAGACTTCCTGCTGAGCATGGAGCTGGACACAGGGCTCGATCTCAAACCTTGAGATCATGACCTGTGCTGAAACCAAGATTTAGACGTTTAACCGACTGCACCACCCAGGTACCCCTCACACCTCTCCCTTTCAATTTATCTTTTTCTCTTCTAAAAATATGTTGCATATAATTTTTGTATTATTGCCTCAATTAATATTAGCCAACAATGATTTTGGAGCCTTGTAGGAGAAACTCCAAACCCTCCACATGACATCATGACCCCTGTGTAATCAGGATCCTTAGCCTCATATACTTACAGCCTCCTCACCACGTCATGCATTCCATCTACCCTGGACGTACACATGGCTTGCAACCCACCCTGCTGATTCACATGCCTGTGCCTTGCTTGGACGATTCATGTCATCCCTCCGCGTTCTCCACGCTGGGCCAGATGGCTAATTCCAACCCATTAAGACCCATCGTGGACACTCGGTGAGCCATCACCCAGCAGACCCGATCCGTCCTATTTTTCTACCGCTATACCTAATGCAGAGCTCTCTTAGAGCATGTATCTCATTTTATCACAAGTATTTTTATATGTATCTTACATCCTTTACAGGAAGCACTTAGCATGATTCCTAGCACAAAGTACCTGCCCATTAAATGGTTGCTGATTTAATAAATGAATGAATGAATGAATGAATCAGTAGTTATATCCCAAAGCATATCCATGATGTCTTTAGATACTTGGTGGCATTTTGTTCACTTTGAAATTGATAACGGTGGGGTTTAATTCATTTTGAAATTACTTAGGTACCTTAAATATTTTTTTATTATGTTCAGTTAGCCACTGTATAGTACATAATTGGTTTTTGATGTAGTGTTCAATGATTCATTAGTTGCATATAACACCCAGTGCTCATCACAACATGTGCCCTCCTTAGTACAGCTGTAAAAACAAAAATATTTTTGCTTATCTTGTCTTTCAAGTTTTTACAGCTGTATCTAGAATATAGTCTCAATACGATCATATATTCACTACAAATTTAATTCATAATTTAACTTATATTAAAATATTGTATATAAAAATATTATTACTTGAAAACAAACTGCAAGATATTTTAGCAAACTTAACTTTATATATGCTCTACCCCATATGCATGAGAAAGTTCAAATTCAATTTTCTGAGTTATTTATAGGTTTGGTAATAAAGCATCAACAACATGGATTGTGAAGTGTAGCTGCTTCTTCCACTACAACAGGGCTTGGCAAACTGCTCTGTAAAAGGCCAGACAGTAAATATTTTCAGTTCTGCAAGGCACAGTGTCCCTGTTGCATATTCGTGTGTGTGTATGCTTTATAACTCTCTAAAAATGTAAAAACTCATCTTAGTTTGCATGCTATAAAAAATCTTTTTTAGGGGCGCCTGGGTGGCTCAGTTGGTTAAGCGACTGCCTCCAGCTCAGGTCATGAACCTGGAGTCCTGGGATCGAGTCCCGCATCGGGCTCCCTGCTCAGCAGGGAGTCTGCCTCTCCCTCTGACCCTCCCCCCCCATGGTCTCTCTATCTCATTCTCTCTCTCAAATAAATAAACGAAATCTTTAAAAAAGATTTTTTTTAAAAGATTTATTTGAGAGAGGGAGAGAGCACGCATGAGTGGAGGGAGAGGCAGAGGGAGGGAATCTTCAAACAGAGTCCCCACTGAGCATGGAGTGACACAGGGCTTGATCTCACAACCCATGACATCATGACCTGAGCCAAAACCAAAAGTAGGACACTTAACTGACTGAGCCACCCAGGCACCCCTATTAAAAAAATTTTTAATAAATTTTTAAAAGACCTCTAATGACCAAGCAGATATTACTCATAAGGCACGGTTTGCCAATCTTGTTCTACAACAATTTGTTTGCATTCTACTAATTATTTCATTTTAGCACATTTTATCAAGTGACTTACTAGGTGAGTCTTAAATAAATAAGTAGTGCATTCATACCTATATGTACATCAGGTGATGTGAACTCAACTAAATTCTTTGTCTCAACAATCATCAGCAAACAACTGTATTTATTCTACTTTTTTTTAATTTTAGAAAGGAAAGTCAAAAACTTAGTGGCCAGTTATCATGGTATGTGGGCAAATATGTAGTCTAAAATGATCCCAGGTTTTAAGAATAATGGAGTTGGTGAAAAAGATAGTAATATAGCTGAAGTGGTAGACATACATTTCTAACTTACTATGACATCTATATCTTCCCAGATGTTCCTCAGGCACCTAAAATTGTACTGAAGTTGGAAATATGGGAAGATCAGGAGGACAGAGAGAGAGTGTGTGGTATACGCTATGATGCACCATGGTGGAAATATCCAATAGACAGATGTATATTATCATCTTTAGACAGAAGAAAGTCATGACTGAAGGTACAATCTTGAGAATCATAAGCATATAGGTGGTAGTTTAAACCAAGAGAGTGGATGAAAGTACCCAGAAAGAGAGTGTAGGAGGAGAAGAAGAAGCGGGAGACATAGGACAATCTTGGCAGAACATGGGAGTGTTCGATTCTTGGTCTTACCATGTAAGGTGTCACCTAAAACACAGTAAGATAGTCATGGGGGCAATGGCTTTCTCTCTAAAATTAGAAAGTATCAACTAGCCCGTATGTCCTAAGAATATATTCTAAAAGTGGTACAGGGAAAGGGGACGGATAAAGGTAGGAGCAAAGCAATCCAAGATTTGTTTCTCTAAATCCCCTTGGTGTTTACAAAAGCTAAATGAAGTGACACTCACTATTGTCTGTGGGCACGTATTTCAAGAGGTTTGACCTATGTAGTTAGAACGTCACTGGTTAAAGGAATTACTTCTCTTTGCAGTTCACACGTTTACAGTCTATCTATAAATAGTTATGCATGCAACAAGTGTAATAAACACTCCTGGAATAGAACTCTACCATTTTTCTCATTGGTTCCCATCTTTCTTTCATTTTCTGCAACTATATCAAAGTGCAACAGGTAGTCTTCAGATAATTTTTATTTAGATTCTTTATACTGAATGCTCTTCATTATCACAATTGTTAATGACTATTAACTTTGTTTTGTGATGTTCTCTAGGATTAGGTGTTAACTTTGGGGAAGTGAGTAGCCGCAGTTCATAATTATAGAAGACGCAACATATTTTAAAGAAACAAAGGCTTCAATGAAAAGTTATTTAAACAGCTTTTTCTAGGGGCACCTGGGTGGCTCAGTTGGTTAAGCGACTGTCTTCTGCTCAGGTCATGGTCCCGGAGTCCTGGGATCAAGTCTCACATCGGGCTCCCAGCTCAGCAGGGAGCCTGCTTCTCCCTCTGACCCTCTCCGCTCTCATGCTCTTTCTCTCTCTCTCTCTCTCTCTCGCAAATAAATAAATAAAATCTAAAAAAAATAAAAATAAAAAAATAAATAAACAGCTTTTTCTATAATTTCTAAACTCACATTTTCATGACCAACAGTGTACATTATTCATTCCTGAAAGAATGTTTCAGGTTAAGATTGAATGAAAATGTAAGAGGTGATTAAATTCATGTTCATTCTCAGCCAAAGCTGACAATTTCAGAATTAAAATTTGAATCTGTCTTTGCTTTCAGGGTAGATTGGGTCCTAATACTGCATAATTTTGTGGACTAGCTTTTCCCTACCTTTCAAACTACAAAATGGAATGTTGGCACGCAAAGGTCATCTCAGCCAGCCACTTTTTTACAAAACATGGCGCAGTGACATTTGAATTCAACCTTGTGTCTACTGAACTAGTCACTAGACTTCCTTTGACAGATCTGAGTATGATGGATGCAGATTTCCATCCAAAAGGTTTGGCTAGGCCTCAGCAGTAATATAACCTTTCTTAAAGGTTATTTTTAACCACTTGCTAAAAATTCCTGAAGGAAAAAAAGTGACGTGCCCTTTAGTAAAATGAATACAATAATATACCTACAATTGATACCACTGCAGTGGAGTTTGGCCGTTTGCCCAAAAGAGAATCTACTCCTTAATAGCCAGGGGCCGTCCAGTTCTGGCCCAGCACCTTGAGTGGGGGCCTCAACCAAAGATTATGCAGAAACTGAGCCATACTCTAATTCTGAAACAAAGAGAAAGACAAGGAAATAAAACCTCTAAGGTAGTTCTTGCAAACCCTTCATTATATTGTCAATTAACTCTGATATTGTTTTTATAAAGTCAAATCAAATATAATGCAATGGATTTATTCATTAGGAATCTCATTGACTCAGTGAAGGTTAATCTAACAGTTAAACAATGTGTGGTTTTATTTTCAAAGGATTTTAATACGATTCCATCTCTGAGAGATAAAGTAGAATTAAGAGGTGTAATAATCAGCACATTGACTGGACCAACAAAATTAGCACCACTCTATTTCAGATAATAGCCTAAAATTATTTCCCAAATAAGACTCCATGTACTTTTATAATTTGTTAGTGATTGGTAAGAAAAAAGGTTGTACAAATATAATTAATCTTCTGGCTCACAGAGTTTTGGTAATGCAGACTTCATTTTGACAGCATCAAAGCCAATAGATTGCCATTTTTAATTCATGACTGAAAATGTATTATTCCAGGGTTCCCTTGTTATTAAGGTAATAGGAGTAATTAGCATCTGCGCCATGCTGGCTGCACATGGTTTGGACTGTGTGTTTCTGGGTTTGGGTGAATGGGTGGCAACTGATCGAGTCTCCTCCATGAATCCCTGTTCCTTCACCGTTTGGCAACCATGGATACAGACAATTCCAGGAGACAGCTCCAAGGAAGATATAAATCTCCGGGGAAGATTTCCCCTGTTCCTTCAAAGCAGAATTAGAAACTGCTGATGGGGCTCTGTGGCAATGTTCAGAGAGGGACAGAAACCCAAACAGTAAAAGAAGAGCTACTGAATGGCATTATCCTTCTCTGAGATCAACGTCATGCTTTTGTCTCAAAGCCATTTAACTGTTTTCCATATTTCTACTGGAAAAAAGTAAACCTCTCGGGGCGCCTGGGTGGCTCAGTCATTAAGCGGCTGCCTTCAGCTCAAGTCATGATCCCAGGGTCCTGGGATCGAGCCCTGCATCGGGCTCCCTGCTCTGCAGGAAGCCTGCTTCTCCCTCTCCCACTCCCCCTGCTTGTGTTCCCTCTCTCACGGTGTCTCTCTCTGTCAAATAAATAAATACAAGTCTTAAAAAAAAAAAGTAAACCTCTCTATTTCACTCATTTCTTTTTTTATAAAAGGTTAGGTGTATTTTCTCTGTTACTTTACAAAAAAAGAGGATATTTCTTTAAGCCAATTTAACTAGTATAAAAAGCTAGAAATCAAATGCCCATGTTTTGAGATGCTTATCACTCAAAAAAAAAAGCCCTGTTTACCATTTTGTTTCAGCTACTCATTCAAATATTAATATTGGTTATTTTTTTTCTTATAAATCAATTTACTTTTGGCCTCTGTGAGCACTCTGTAAGCTTAAGTCTACCTCAGGAAAGCCGGTACCATAAAATACATGATATGTGAGAACCTGATCAAAATTCTACTTTTAAAATCAGTGTTCCCATCTCTATTGATTAGACAATGATGCCTAAAAGTGTAAAGATAGAAAACCCTCACGTGAGGTTTGTAAATCAGTTCCCTGTCTCATTCTTTAAATGCATGAATGGAAAACTTTCAAAAGAAGGGCTAAAACAAACAGCACCGGGATATCTGATATGTTTCAACACACAGAGATATACAGTGTGAGTAAAGTTTCCATTTTATGGATTTTTCTAAAAAGCACAGAGCATGTCTTTAAATGCACTAAACACTGTCAGCATGATTCTACTGTGACATCTTAGTTGGCAAACATACATTCATCTCTGAAATGCCCATTGGGCATTTAAGGCTCCATGAGAATTCCCATGCACACACGACCAGAGGTCATATACATGCACTAAAAAAAAAAAAAAAAAAAAAAATGAGTTAGGTCGAAACAATGCTTCTAAAAAGGAACTTTTAGTAAACACTGTATTTAAAATCTTCTGGATATAATTTTTCAGACTTTGATGTAGTATAAAATTGCATACTTTGTACATTTGAATTTCTCCAGTAGGCATTAAACCACACAGGATTTATGATAGGGATGGACAAGTGGATGGACAGATGGATGGGTGGATACCCCATATTTGCATGACAGGCTGTGAGAAAACTGAGTTAATAAAAAATGCCAGGCCCAGGGCACCTGGGTGGCTCGGTCGTTAAGCATCTGCCTTTGGCTCAGGTCATGATCCCAGGGTCCTGGGATCAAGCCCCACATCGGGTTCCCTGATCGGCGGGAAGCCTGCTTCTCCCTCTCCCACTCCCCCTGCTTGTGTTTCCTCTCTCGCTGCATCTCTCTCTGTCAAATAAATAAAATCTTTTTTTTTAATATCTATTTATTTATTTGAGAGAGAGAATGAGAGAGAGAGAGCACATGAGAGTGGGGAGGGCCAGAGGGAGAAGCAGACTCCCCGCTGAGCAAGGAGCCCGATGCGGGACTCGATCCCAGGACTCCAGGATCATGACCTGAGCCGAAGGCAGTCGCTTAACCAACTGAGCCACCCAGGCGCCCATAAATAAAATCTTTAAAAAAAAATGCCAGGTCCTTCTTCTCAGAGGTGAACATTGAAATAAGAAGAAAGATGAAGGTGAGACCCCTTCTCTTAAGGGATACTCTTATACCTCTAGGTCTCTGGTAGAAGAGACACTTCTTGATTAAGGACTTGAACCAATGAAGAATTCTAGTCAGAAGGAGGGTGGAGGATGGTACTAAAAATAAAAAGGAACTAAGGAAAGACAGGAAATTCGTTTGGAGAATGAGAATGACCCCAAATTGTTAGGTCCTTTGTATAGCTAGTTGAAATTTTTTTTTAAGATTTTATTTATTTATTTGAGAGAGAGGGAGCACAAGCAGGGGGAGAAGGAGAGGCAGGCTCCCCGCTGAGCCAGAAGCTCGACGTGGGGCTCGATCCTAGGACCCTTGGACCATGACTAACCAACTGAGCCACCCAGGCACCCCTAGCTGAAACTTTACCGGGAGAAATAGGAATTTGTGATAGATTTTATTGGCATTTTTAGAGAGATAATTTCAGCGGTAGAATAGAGAAAAGATAATTCAGATGGGAAATGTTGAAACATTGTACAAAGATAACAGCAGGGGAATGGAGAGTAGAGTCCAGCCCTGCAGAGCATTTCTTAGGCCCAAATGATAGGTCTTGAAGACCAATGAAAGGACAGGGATGGCAGAAGGAAAGGAGCTGGCAAAGACGAGCATCTCCAGCTTGGGAGATGGGAGGTATGGTAAGATCATCGATGGAGAATTCAGGAGAAAGGGCAACTAATTTAGTTGGAGTGGGACTTAGTATAATTTTTCAAATGCTAATGCCGCAGTAGCTGTGATGCATTCAAGAAAAGAAATGTCTTGCAATTTCTGGAAGCGCAAATCCATCATTCCAGAGAGAGGCTGCTATTGTACACTCATGAGGCACAACAAAGCCAAAGCCTGAAGAACAGAAGAAGAGAGAAGGGGACCACTAATTTTTATTGGCAAAGGAAAAAGATCCAAAAAGGGGTGGCAAAGAAATTATCAGAATCCTAGTAGAAGAATCAGGATAGGCTGGGATTCTGGAAGCCAAAGGAAAAGTGGGTTTTTAAGAACTAGGAAGGAAACAATTAAGTCAAACACTGGGGGGTGGGAAATCAAGAATAGTGTAGTCCAAAGTAAAACCCAGTTTGCCATATAGAAAGTCAATGCTATTAAATAAGGCAGTTTCAATATGTTTAGTGGGGGGAGTTTGACTGTAACATGCTGGACAATGAAAGTAGAAGTTAAGAGAATGACTTCTGTTGATTCATGTATTCATTCAGCCACTCCTTCGATATTTATTTAACCATCTATTACATGCCAAGCACTGTTCAAGACACTGGGGACATTGCAATGGACAAAGTAAGCACCTCTTTTCTTACATTCTGGTGAGTAGCACATCCTTCCAAAAGATTCATCATGAGGAACAAGAAGAATGAGCTATTGCTTGAATAGGGAGGCACAGTATTGGGAAATATTTTCAGGACAAAGGAAACCTAAGCTGATCTGTGGCCTAAAGGAAGAAGAGGTGGAAGGTAAAGGAGAGGAGAAACAAAAGGAACCTAAGAATAAATAGGAGTCCACGGGCTGGGGGAGCAGCAGGTACACTCCCAGCCCCCAGTAAAGGTTCATATGACTCCAGGTAATCCTCCACCTGTGGCCACTGTAAATTCCCAAAGCCCAATACTTGAGGGGGCTGGAAATTCAGGGAAGGCATTATAACTATTCAATGATCCTGATGTCACTAAGTGTAAGACATTCCCCAGATGATGGGCAAAATCTCTATGATTGGCCGCCACACAAACCTCCGGGAAGAGGGCACATCACACCCAGGGAGAACTCACAAAGTGCCGCCCTGGTTGACCTTGATCTCCAAGACCACACACCAGCACTGAGCCCAGAATCTCACACAAAAGGAAACCACATCCCAGAAGCACCTACACTTTAATTTTAAAGCCTTTAAGTGGAATTCCTAGCGAAGAGTTTAGCACATGGGAGGCAATTAAATCTTAAACTGATTTGAATGGTCTAGAAAACTCCTAGTAGTGATAAGCACAACACAAGCAGGACCTGAGTGCTTTAGCCAGACCATACATCAACTACCTTCCTCAACACTTTATCATTAACCAGAGACATATTGTGGTGGTGGTGTTCTCAGACACAGCGACTGAGCTAATCATGCTCCCTAGAACACAGTATGCTATGTTCATCAATGGTTATAAGATTCTTCTCGCATTTCACTTTGATTTCTTTCCCTTATCTGTGTGCTCAGCTGAATTCTACCCCTCCCAATAGATACCTACCTCCTCCAATGTGTTTGAAATAGATCCTTAAATATGTGTGTATCCTTGTAAAACCATAGTCCCCTGTTTGTGGTGTTAATTTACATAAGGAGTATTTGCAATAAAACCCCCACTGTTTCCTCCCTTTTCATCTCAGCATTAGGTTTTAAAAACCCATGCATGTTGCTGAATGTACAGTCTGTCACTATAATGCAAATTAGCTTATGTACAAACGGTAAAGAGGAGAATGTTGTAGGATAACAAAGAAATTACACTGCTTCATAAGCTATTTTCCCAGCTTTCAAATGTTTATGAACGCTAATGAAGAGCCGCTGATCACAAAGTATACAAATCCAGCTGAATGATGCAAGCAGGTGGACAGCAGTGGTGTTCTCAATGCCTGCTTAGCATACATCCGCTTGTCTTGGCTTGACCACCTACCCACTTGGAAGTCTTTATATGTGCTTCTCTTCAATCTTTTGTGCTTTTTGCTCTTTTCTCCAAATTCAGCAGGCTGAACACTTCTTTATGCTCCCTTCCGGCGTTCTACATTCAAATTATTGTGATAAAGCTTTATATGTGCTTCAGTATTTTTTATGCAGTAGGATTTTGATGTTTTAACTGTTAATGCATTCATTAGAATAATTATTGTTCTTTTCAGTATTTTCATAGTGGTAGTGCGTAAGTTTGGAGTGACTTGCCCAACCCTATTTTTCCCATTAGGGCTGTTAACATTAAAGCTTGATTTTGCCAAACATGAGATTTTCAGAATTCAAATATCATTTTGTAGAAGAAAAAAGGCATACATGTAAGCCACCTATGCTGCAAGTTGAGTTACTTATGCTCTTCAGTATTTACTTACCCATTGTCTTAATAATGAATATTTGGGCCATCTCCAACTTTGCAAATAATTCTGTCAATGGCTAAGTGTGATACTAATAAGAGACAATCCCTAGTCTCAAGGAAAGAATTTAGTTGGGAAGAGAGAATATATTCATAAAGGGATGAATAAAAATAGTACAACATGATGTATGCCGGTTCCAGGTGAGTGATACAGCAAATCAATGGAAAGTAAAGGAAATATTCCATTAATGGTTTTAGGAAAAATTGATTCTTTTGATAGATTTCATTATTGAGATATTCACTACCCCTTCCTCATTGAACTCATTTCTATCAGGCCTGTCTCTGAAAAAAGATAACACTTCTCACTCATGGTTATCAGTGTTGGTCATATTATTTTCATTGTCCAATAAAGTGTGACTGGATGTGATTGGGCCACATCAGAGGAGAAGTCAAGGTATAATTCTATCACCTCTCTTTCTCTTCATTGGCACATCACAGAAAAAGGCTGATCTTTCAGGATCTAGAATAAAAAAGACATGGAGCAGGGTCTTAGCTAAACCAAGTTGTAAGCCACTGACATTTGGGGTTGTTTGTTACTGCAGCTTAAACTAGTCTGAACTGACTGATGGAATTATTCATTTGGGATGGAAAGGGAAGAAGTTAAATCCTTGTTTTTCACTGTAAGTTAGTTAATTGAGGAGAAAAGTATAAAAGCATTAGGAAAAAATGGGGTAATTTTTTTGACATATCTGAGTAATGATAGACTTTCTAAATAAGGTATACAATCCAATAACCATAAAGTGTGACATTTTGAGCTACATAAAAATTTAATATGCGGGCACCTGAGTGGCTCAGTTGCTTAAGCGACTGCCTTCGGCTCAGGTCATGATGCTGGAGTCCTGGGATCGAGTCCCGC
>NW_027397069.1:3888324-3942583 GCF_003265705.2 Callorhinus ursinus
AAAGGGCGCCTGGGTGGCTCAGTTGGTTAATCGACTGCCTTCGGCTCAGGTCATGATCCTGGAGTCCCAGAATCGAGTCCCGCATCAGGCTCCCTGCTCAGCAGGGAGTCTGCTTCTCCCTCTGACCCTCCCCCCTCTCATGTGCTCACTCTCTCTCTCTCTCTCACTGTCTCTCAAATAAATAAATAAAATCTTTAAAAAAAAAAAAAAAACAAATCAGTATGAAAAAAATAATAAATTGGGAAAGTGGGCTAAAGCAATATAGAAAGAAAAAATTCAAATAGCCACAGAACATAGGAAGACATGCTTGAACTTATTAGCAAGGAAAGGGAAGCAAATTAAAACATTGAGATAGTATATATATATATATATATATATATATTTTTAATACCTTCAGATGCCTTCAGTCTGGGAAGGCCCCTGCTTTAATAGTGGTATTCTTAAAAAGGAGAGGAGACCCAAGAAAGAGACAAAGGCAGCCCACAACTCCCTTATTTTCTGCGGCATTTTATTGTTCATGTGGATGTATATTGTTTGGGCAATTGGATTTTATGTATAAATTTAATGGAAAAGTCATCATGGAATAATATAAATAATCAAGAGAGGCTTCATGGTACAGGTGACATTTGGGCTTGAGGGATAAAAAGGAGTTAGGGCAGTGGTTCTTAACTGCCAGAAAAGTTGCCCCCGAGGGGACGTTTGGCCGTGTCTGGAGATATTTTGTTGTTACTTACAAGGGGAGGGTTCCACTGACATCTAGTAGAGAGCCCAGGGATGCTGTTTAACATCCTATAGTACACGGGACGGCCACCCACGCCAGAGAATTATCCAATATGAAATATCAATAGCGTTGCGGTTGAGAAACTCTTACTTAGAGAAAGAGATGGTGCCTTTCTCAAAGGGAGAATGGCCTGAGCAAAGGCATGGGAAAGAGAATGCCAACAGTGTAAACACCGATTACACCAGTTATACTGGAGCAAAGGGCTCAGGTATTCTCAGGGGGCCATTCAATACACCACTAATATACTCCTAAGAATTTTATGCTCTTCAGGGGATGAAGCAGAGGGAAATGAGAAAAACAGCATTAAAACTGCTTTGGTTGAGTTGCATTACTTCAGACTTATTCCATTTGATTTTATACCCCATGATTATTTAAAAGGTTTCCATTTTAATCAAGACTATTTACTGCATTTTAGAAATCTGTTCTGCATAAAATAATACCACATGTACATAATGACATTTTGAATGTTCAATTTGATGCTTTTTTAAAAAATGAGTTCCACAAAAAAAAAAAAAAAAGATTAGCAAATGCTCAGTTCTAGCTGGTAAACTAGTAAAGCCTGGTATGAGGGGGAAAAAATGACTAAGAGAATAAAACACTAATTTTTAATGAAATTTCTAGCACAGAGTGTCAAAATATACCCTGGCAAGGATTACCATGCAGAAGGTGAACCTAGGAATCACTGGATCCAAAACTATTGCTCAGGAGATAAAGTGCCCTCCTTACTCAAACTCAAATATATATTCCTGCAATTGAAGCCCCTCCAAGAACAAGGTTTTAGTCCACATTCTCTAGGCAGTTCCACTAGCTTAACAGTGACATGACTTCCTCTGGCAAACATCTTTTCAGGTTCCGCTGCACATGAACGATTTGGTAGTAAAAAAGGGATCCTTTGGCCATACTCACATTTTTTTTTTTTTAATGATTTAACCGGGGTTGTCAGCATACAGAGCATGAGACACAACTGTTTACATTTTACCAAGATATATCTGGGCCGTACTATGACCCTCCCAAGATTTCAGTCCCCAATTACCTAGCTTACTAGCGATACAGTCCAAAAAGCCTTGATTTACCATTGTGTGCCTGTACTTTGACAGAATGCACCAATAAATCACAAGGTCTGGGCTAACCTGGCAGATGCTCTAAGCAAATGCATCCCAATAGTCTAGTGGGACCATTTGAAACATCTTCAGTAACTGGAGAAAGAGAGAAGAGACATCCATCTCCCTTAGCTTAGGCAGCTACAAATGCGTGGGTCCTTAGTGCAGTTGAACAGAGCCTTGCGCTAATGAGACCAAGGTCACAGATCTGATCGCTGTGTGGCCCGCTTAATTCTCTTCTGTTACGTTACAATACATACATAAGTAAAACTCCTTGGGCTCCATGGGACCCAATGGGAAATTGTAGAAGGAAGAAAACAAAAGCAGGACAAAGAAGATTATAATCCCTTTGTATGGATTAGAAATGATGGACGCACAGAACTCCATTAATTAATCATTTCTGACATAACATTTCCTGAATCTTTCCCTACAAATCTTCATCCAAGTGGTAAAAGTAGTCATTTTGTGGAAAAAAGACACTTTTGTAAAAACGGACAATTGAGTGAAAATCAAGTGTCCAACTTTTGTGCTACCATGAAGATGAGCAACTTTTGAATGAATTTTTTTCTTTATCATCTGCTTTTCTTGTCATCATAGGAAGAGACTAAAATGGAGAGTGAGGTTTAGAAAGAAATGAGAGAAATCCCACAAACTCTAGGTTGTATGCCCCCTCCATTGGTTCTCTTCTTGGTAAAGAGATGGTGAATGAACACAGTCACCCTGCCACAGAATCTCGCCCACCAAAAATTCTATAGCACTGTCACACCTTGCTTCTCCAAGTGAGATCCATGAGCCAACAGTGTCAACACCACTTGGGAATTTGTTAGAAATGCAGGATGTCAGGCTCCTCTCAGACATATTGATTCAAAATCTGCATATTGATAAGGTGCCCAGGTGACTCCTACGTCCATGAGAGCTGGAAAAGCGCTGTTCTAATGGAGATCCAGTAAATGACGGGCACTGTGGCTCATACAGGTCACATCTGTAGGGTCACCTGTCCTCAGCAGCCATTCCTTGATGTGCTAGTCACCTGCTTTACAAGGCTGACAGCACCTGGTGGTGTTTTGTCATTGACTTGTTTGATGAGAATCCTTTTCAGAGCTCAGTGGCACTTCATGTGGTGTCACAGTCATTGAGATGTCTAAAAGATCAGCATGAGCAAGCAACCAACAAAGCTTTCCCAGCTCATGTTCCTTCACATCTGAGTGAAAATCAAAGGCTGCCATTGAATACAAATATGACTTACTACGTAGATGTTGACTAACCAGTTAAATGTGAATGGCTTACCTGTAGTACCATTTAAAGTGGCCACAGAGTATAAGCTTGCCATTTGAACCTGCTGTACAGGGGAAAACATAATTTTGTGATTGAACTTATTAGCTAATAAAAATAGTAATTATGGAAATACTGTAGTTGTTGATGATTTCACATGCAAGTAACCCTTTTCAAAAGTTTAGAACCAGTGATTACATATGGGACACAGGAAAGCCCATTAATTTTTTTTTTAACAAAAAAAGCCCATCTTTTTAATAAACTATTAAAGAATTTGTTAAAAATAATGTATCAAATATTTCTACATTTTAAAACCTAAACCCAAGAATGAAACAACTCTTAGGGAAAGGCATCAAGGTTCAAGAGATCAAGGGCCCTGAACATAGAATTCAATATTTACACTCAGTACCTTTGTCTCAGTATTTAATGAAGTAAATGTAAACAGTTAAATGTCACTTATCTTTGTGACACACATTTTTAACTTAAAATGCTGAAGGTATAGAACACGTTTCTAACGTAAATTCTGACTCGTTACTCTCTGTCCTCTAGTGTTTTAACACTGTTATGCTGTGCTATGTTTTTTTCAGAGACAGAAAAATTCAAAACAAAGGTCATAAAAAATAACAAGTGTGATTTCTTTGATCTGGCAACAATCAGTCAAGCTGATGTTGTTTTTTTCTTCTTGGGTGGTTGTCTATTGCAAATCGTCCCTTGTTAGGAAGACAGATTTCTCCATGTCCGTTCTTCTGCTCGGGCTTGGCCCTGTCTTCGGCCCAGACAACTGACTGTTGTGTATTGGGATATCAATATGTATGCACGAATGCTGCAAGTTTCCAGGGCATGGAGAGGGGCCCCCATGGCGCCAGGATGGAAGTACTTACTGAATAAATAAGCAAACGAGTTACCGTGAAAGCAGGCTAACAATTCAACTGGCAGGCTCACACTTTAGACCAGCCAGCCACACTCGGCACCACCTTCATCTTTTTTGCCACAGGCCACCAGCACACATTCCATAGCAATTTTCAAAAACATTGTCAGAGTAGGCTTATGTCTCTTCTGATTTGGCAGACACACTGTATATTTACTGCGATGAAAGAACGTTGTCATTAAGCCCACAAACAGCTGACAGTTGGAAAAGGAATTCCAAAGTGGAAATCCCCACTTGTGACCCTTTCTCATCATAAAGACGAGACCTCTGACTAATTCTTTTAGGGAAGTTAAGGGAAAGGGAGATAAACTGGACTGAGCTTGTACTGATTATAGCAACCTGTAAAGCAAATGCCTATGTTGATGAGAAGTCCCCAAAATATTCAAGCAGATTCAGACTTTCTCCAGGAAAATGCCTTGACATAACTTTAGTGAGGTTGGTTTTTGGTCTTGAACCTCTGATATGATTTGAATATAAATCTCCTGAAATAAAAGGTTCCTCTAAACATGTTAGTCTTGACCTCATATTAGAAACTTGGAGGACAAGCATACATGTCCCTGAGATTCATCTCTTTTCAATATGCAGGCAAAAAGCTATCAAGTTTAGACCTTTGGAATTTATCTTCACTGTTTACAATTTTAATAGCTACCAGGTTATACAGAAGTTAACAGTTGTAAAATCCCCTTCCAACAGGCTCTCAAAGTGCATTTCCAAGCTGAGTTGATACAACTGCTGAAGAAAACCTATTCCCCTTCCTTTACTTTTCTCCCCAGACCAAGTGTTGAGGCATTTCAAGTCTACAGAAGGTGTAAAAAGAAAAGTCAAGGTAAAGTTTATAAAATGCATCCATTCAAGTTTTGATATGGATGTGGTACTTCCAGGAAGGAATGTGCTGTAATTACCATTGTTGCTTCGGTTGTTTAAATTTTATGTTGGGGAAAAAAACTGTTTTAAGACTTTGGTATAATCTCTCACTCACATCAATAATGAACATAAATGACATTTGGTTAGAAAACAAACCCAAATCACGGATGCCAGCATGCTGTACGAAGTTATTTTTGCCTGATAATGTCACCTCGTATTGAATTACTGTCTATCAACAGACCCCATTTATAGACTTTATCCAAGAGTGACAGTACAACTCTCACACATGCATTTATTTCTTTAGATTTATATCGCCAAGGCCTCTGGGCAAATGCACAGACAGAAAGTTCATGTAGTACCTTTCCAACAACTTTTCTCTGTGACATTCTAGAAAGGACTGTGGTAAAAGCAGTCTTGTCAACAAATTTGAGCTTCGATGTTTAATTTACATCAAAACCATCCATTTTCACTTGGTTTCATGTAATAGCGTTCACTAATCTCAGTGATAGATATTTACACAGTATTCTAACAAATAATTGTGGGAAAGAATCTATCCATTACCCACCAATGCAGAAAACCTAACATTTGTTATTGTACGTGTCTAAAAACATGTATTATGTCAAACTACAGAATCAACACAAAGGCCTTCAGTCCTATTAATATTTAGCATAATTGTTATTTTAAAAGACATATTTAGAAATATGTATATTCTATAAGTATATTGTAGAAAATTTAGCAAATATCTTTTCATGACATTCTTTTTTAGTTTGACTAAAATGTTGATCTATAATACAAGTCATATAGTACATAATTTTGATTTGTTGGTATTAGCCAATCCTCTTATTTTAATGGGAATTTTCTTTTACTTACTTTACTGCATTTATTTTATTTTGTTTATTTTTTAATTTTTACTTGTTTTTTATTATGTTATGTTAATCCCCATACATTACATCATTAGTTTTTGATGTAGTGTTCCATGATTCATTGTTTGCATATAACACCCAGTGCTCCATGCAGAACGTGCCCTCTTTAATACCCATCACCAGGCTAACGCACCTTTCAAGTATGATATAAATGTCAAAAATGATGCTCCATGGAACAGATGTTATGAAATGAAGCTTTATCTTCTCAACACCAATAAAAAGAAAATTTAAGGCCTTAATATTTTGCGATGCCTCAGACACATAAATACAATTTTAGAGCTGAAAGACACATTTGAAATTCAGTCAGTTCAAGCTCATCATTTTAAAAATTAGGTCTAAGAGCCAGAGATGTTAGCTGACTTTCTCAAGGTCACAAGAGTAGTCAGAGACAGATTGGGACTTCAACACCCCAGCCAGTCTGCATGTCCTTCCCTTCTCAGAGTTTGGCATTTGACCCTGCCACAGTGATATCTTTAAAGATGCACACACCTGGCTCCAGCTCTGTTAGTCTACTAGAAAGAAAAGAAGTGGCACAGAGGCCCTTTCATTGTCCACGGTTATGTTTTTCAGAGACAAGACAGGTCTATGCTCTGTTAAGCCAGATGGGCTAAGTTGGGCCTGAAGCAGATGTAGATGTCAATCTATTAACCTTGGTATGGAATCACTTTGATGAAATATTAAAATATTGACATCTTCCTGGGCAAGTGTCAAGGAGGATTCAAGCTTCTGAGCTTTCTCAGTCCCGTGGTATCTGTGGGAACCTTTCAGAATCTAGGTGCAGTAACAACGTTATCCAGCAATCCAGTTAATAGGTAAAAAATGAACACGAACAATAATAATAAACCAACACATTTATGACTTATGGAGGGTGTGGGACAGAGAAAAAGCAAGGTTAGGCCAGTGCTCTTTGCCTTTCCCAATAAACCTACACTTGTAAATAAAGAAAAATTTCTCAAAATCTCCTTTAGGGCATCTTCCCCGTATCTCCAGTGCCCAAAAGAACGCCTGTCATTTAGTGAGTTTATTGAATGAACTACTCATTGATGTTCGTTCATTAAGTAATGAACGTATCAATACAAGAAAACACGTCCAATGCGACTTTAGGCAAAGACTGGCTGGTTTTTGGGGTATGAAATTTGTTTTATGGCTGGTAACTCAACTTAGATGAGAAAGCCCAGATCCAGGTACAAGGTCAGCCAGATCGGAAGGTTGTCTGGGATGTTTATATTCAGGAATCAACAAAACTAAGCACCATTAATAATTTGAACACAACTCAAAACCAGAGGTAAAAGAAAGAAAGAACTTTCAGCCAATTGGCACTGGCCTATGAAAAATGAATGGGTATCTGGAGATTTTGATTAGTAGGAGATGGAGACATAATCCCTCTCCCTGTTCTGCAGATACACATGTATTTAGAAATAACAGATGCGTTAAATATTCTAGGTGTTTCATCTGCTCTTTCTTTTTCTGCAGTTAAACTGAACGGTGCTGTAGTTGAGTTGTGTGAATCATTAAATTTCTCTCTCCAGCTCTATATCCAGATATGGCATAGGAACAAAAAGACAAGATTATAATGGATAAGAAATCAAGGTTCAGAACAGGACTTTTAAGAGTGTTGGCCATGGTTCCTTCTGGCAAGTCCAGTGAATTTCATAATAACACTTTAAGTGTGAAAAATACACACACATATAAATAAAAATATTTAATATAAATATAAATGTAATGCATATAATTAGTATAAAACATAAAACAATAAAATACTGAGAACTACGAAGGAAACCAATTATATTGAAATGCACATATCGGCATATGAAAATAAACTACTATGATTTCTCAATAATAACTAAGTAGTATTTCAAGCCTGCAACAACTGAATTGTGATAGAAAAACATCTGTGATTTTGTAGGTGATACAGTCCACAGCCACTTGGATAATCCTGTGATTGTTTGCATTCATAATTAAAGAAAATGTTCAATTTCAGTCAGAGGTGAATGAACACAAACATGCAATTTTTTTCCCATCCAAGTTCTTGCAAACCCTAAATTCTTCCCACAATTCTTTGCAGACATGTAGATCCAGATTACAGACGCCTGATTTGGAGTAAGACAAATCCTGAGTTGGAAATCTAACTCTGCCATGGGCGATTTCTGTAAAATGGGTAGGCTGCTTACTTTCTAAGAGCTTCATAAAAAGGGAGGCATAACTACACATCATGCGGAGCTGTTGAAAGAAATAACGTATGTGACATGATTAGCACACTTTCTGGCATATATTAAACTCTCATTATGCTTTTGACATCCAGTGGGACAATCTTCCTTGCCTGATAGTGTGGTCTTTTACCATGAGTTCCAAATAAGCATATAATCTTCCTTCTCCGTTGCTGAGGATTGCATTCTTCTTCATTTTAGCAACTTGATTCCCAACAAGTAAAACGGTGCTGAAAGGATCAAGGTCACAAGTGATTCTAGAAGGGTCCTAATACAAACTTGGCTAACCCTAAAATTAAAAGAATGTTTCATAAATAAAACAAAATAAAAAGTAAGCTTTCACATGTCCAAATTCACACAGTTGGGGAGGAGGTGGGCATTGAATTTAGGGCCCTAAATCCCTTAGGTGAATGAGACAATATGGCACCTCCAAGAATATATATATATATACGAATTTTGCATTTGCTGTTCTTATCAACTAGATATTTGTACTTAATTGATCCAAAATTCTTTAGTTTCAGAAAAACTAAGCAGAAGAAACTCTCTGAGTAGGTAATTTAACTTTCATAGGGAGCCTTCCATTTCTAGAATGTATAACCAACCAATGGCCACTGTCAATCTAACCACCACTGACAGCCATCATGTGGAGGCACAGTCTGGGGAAAAAAGAAAAGAATTTCAGCAGCTTCTACATCATGATTTAAGTGAGAAAATGCATGTGAAAGCATTATGAAAGTTTTTTTTTTAATCTTCAATTCAAATGTATTTTCTTTAATGACACTGAGTTTTGCACCCTCAAATTAGAGCATGGAGAGTGGGCCAGCATGTTAAGGACTTTTTTGAAACAGTAAAACCTGTTATCTCCAAAAATAAATGGATAAAAAAATTACAGTTTTCTTCTCTCAGAGTTTTGGATGATGCATTTGGATGATGCATTAGTATATTATTTAGTGCTAGAAGAGATACATGAAAACTTCATCAGCATTGTTGTTAATTATAGTACATTCAAATTTGGAAACCTTTCAGTGGGGGGATTTGATTTTCCTGAGACATAAATTATGCCTACAAGCCCTTAAAAAGTTTTACTCTTTCTAGAAAATGGGAAATATCCCCTTTAGCTAGTAAAGTAAGAGTGAAAAGTGTCCTTTTTATTTCCATGAATAATTTGAATCTTACTTGAATCTTACATCTACTTCAGACTTTCTTTTTTAATTTCTTGTCTACCAACCTTAAATTCCAAACTGAACGAACCTACAAAACCTTATATGCCCTAGTTGTGTGACCTTGGATAAGGTGTTTTATCTCTCTAAGACTCAATTTGTTCAACTGTGAAATGAAAATAATAATAGTAGTCAAATAGGGTTGTTTGAGAGTTTTGAGTAAATCTGTAACAGGTAGCAAGGTGCCTGGCACATAGAAGTATCAGAAGCATTGATAGTCTTGGCTTCTGGGTAAAACAGCTGTATTGTTTAATTACATCTAATATCCTAAATGCCTTACTAATCACCAATCAGATACTGTCTCCATAAATCACCTAATTGAAACCCATGGAGAAAGTCAGGAATTTGGCTTATACGTTTTTATATATGAGTCAAGGAAGTACCTTTAAAAACCATATTGCAATTAAAAGAAGGACTTTTGCTTCATGTTCTGTGGTTCCAAATTTCCTTTTTGTTTTTAATTCTATTTTTATTATATATTTTTTTCTCTGAATGGGGAAAAGAGTGATATAATTCTCCATGACTCATTGAAATTGCAAATAGAATTAGTATTCCAATTTTTAGCAAAATTATTGCTTTTTAAAAACTTTTGTTTTAAATATACTTTTCTAGCATAATAAATGATTTAATGTCAAAAATAATAATTACATAGGATTTTACTCTTTATACAGTTACATGTATAGAACAAAGTGTTATAAAATGTTTACCAGACACTATAGAATTTGTAACAGGAACAAGCATTATTACAATCATACAGATAAGAAAGTCAGGCTTCAGAGCCATTACATGATTCCCCAGAAATCCAGTCCAACAGCCAGTTAGTGGCAGAATTGAAAATGCAGGCATAGCAGGCTGCTAAAGTGACTTTCAAAAGAAAAGATCTAATTTGTTATGTTTTTCAATACCCGTGGTCCAACATGGCCCACTATGGCCAATTTCAAGCCACCAATGATTTAACAATCAACTTGTAAAATTCCTGAATATTTAATAATTGGCTCTCTTATACAAAAGCACTCCTGTGCATCACTGAAGGCCCATCTCCTGATTTGTAGACTAGTACTCATTCCACTTTACTAAGCCATCTCCTCAACATGCATTGCTGTTATGTCCCCAAATCACGTGAGTGTGTGTGTGTTTTCTGCATTTTTATGTTTTTACATCTACGTGTTTCCTTTGTGGTTATGAACATAAGCTCTGGAGTCAAGAGCTGCCTCGGTTCAAATCCTGGGTTCCACCACATCTGTGTTGTGGACCTGACCTGTGGCAATTTACTTAATTTCTTTGTGCTCAATTTACTCATCTGTGGAATGATGATAATAAAAGCAAATAATAGCACTTACTTTATAGGGTTGTTGGGGAGCTTAAATGAAATATGTGCAAAATGCTTAGAACAGTGCCTGGAGGGGGGTGGGGGGATGGGTTAGCCTGGTGATGGGTATTAAAGAGGGCACACGTTCTACGTGGAGCACTGGGTGTTATGCACAAACAATGAATCATGGAACACTACATCAAAAACTCATGATGTAATGTATGGTGATTAACATAACAATAAAAAATTTAAAGGACAAAAAGAACAGTGCCTGGTATACAGTAAGCACTCAATAAACAGTAGCTCACTGATATAAGCTACACAACTTGAAATAAATATAGAAAACATTAATATATATCAGTTAATACTTATAGCTTGTAAGTGACAGAACTGAGACTAGAGATTCCATACTCTTTACCAACATGTCATACTATCTCTCAAGGCATGTATTAATAAAATGAACTAATACATTAATAGGGAGAACCAATATATGGTAGGATCATGGGTTATATTTATCATTTTCTTTATGGTATTTTTCATATTTTCAAGACTGTTCAAATATTACTTTTACATATCCCTGAGGATGTGTGTGTACATAGACACACACATACACTTTTATAGATAGAGATATAGCTGGCTTCCTAAAGGCAATCTCAACCCATGTTTATGTGTATGTTTATCTTAAGGCTCTAATATATAATACAATATACATTAATTATATATATCAACTTTATATAATCTCCTTCTACCTAGCCTTCTCAATAGACATACAACTCTACAAAGCATTAATGACAAATGTAGATTTTTCTGAAAACACTGATGGGAAGACATCACTTACAATAATCCCAAAACAAAAAATTCTTATGAGATTTCTTCCTTCCTCCAAAGTACCTCTCCAGCCCCATCTTCCCTCTCTCTCCCCTTCCTCCCATGGACTCTAAAGGCCACTGTTATGTGCTGAGTGCTTTAGATTTCAAACATCATTCAGCGCCACAAAAATCAGTTCGGGCTCGGCCTCCCTCTGAAGCAGCTAACTAGCTATCTGTGGCAACTCCAGTGGGACCCTGAGCAGTTCATTTTCACCCCTACTCCAAAGCATTGATAAAATGTTCACTCAGCCTGTACCCCCCAAAGAAAGAAATTAAAAAGCACATGTCACATTGGCTGGAGGGGAATCTGAGACTAAGAAAATATGATTTGTTGGCTTTTTGCCCATTGAGAATACTACCAAACACCAAATTTCCCAAACTAACTTATATTTGTCATCAGTACTTCCATTTAGCTATCATCTTAGCCTTTAGCCACACAAGAGTGATTCAGATCATTTAATCAAGCACATTTTGAAGACTATTATGTCAGTCATTCATATTCAACAATTGCTTATTGGTGTCAGCTACAGCATTAGATTCTGGAGGCTGCAAACATGAATGAAAAATAGTCTCTATTTCAGAAAGCTTATAGTTTAATGTGCAAGATATTAAGCATACTCAGGATTCAAAAATGAGCCCTGGTTTCTCAACACTGGAAAGTAGCCTTCTGGAACTAAGAGCGCTTGTTTCTCTGGTTAAAAAGATACCAACGATTTTTTGGAGAATGAGCAAGTGAATGAATGAATAGATGCAGGAAGGGTATTTCCAGAGATATTTGTAGCTTGAATATATTTATACTCAGTGTTTGATGAATATATACAAGGATTTCTTGCTATCTCAAAGAAGTGTTTCCAATATCAGAAATATTCAAGACCAGAGGAAGGCAACAAATTGATTAGCTTTCAAGAGAACACAAAATTAGTCTGAAAAGGAAGGCTTTCTTTTTATTTATTTTATTTAGAAGACCCTCAAGAGTCAAAATTCCCAAAAAGAAACATTACTATTAGTTGGAAGAACTAAAGAAGGAAATATATAACTTAAAAAAAAAAAGAGTTAAAATGAGTTGCAGAGACTGGCCAAAGAAGAAAATAACAGGGAGGACCTTGGTGACCTACAAAATAACCCATCTATGGACAGCAGGAGATGAGAAGCAAAAAGCTTAGACACGGAAAGAACCACACACGGTTCCAGCACAGGCTTTTGTCAGAGAAGATTAAAAAAAAAAAAAAAAAATCAAAAAGGAAACCAAAATACGGGAACAAATACTAGGAAAAAAAAAAGCAGACTGCTTTATGAAGTAATACATCCCCATCTCTGAAAGCATCAAAAGAGGGCGTGGATAAACAAGGATAAGGTAGAGGTGATCCAGTCATCAAGTACAGGGTTGGGCTAAGTGACACTGGAGCACTTGAGGTTCATTCTAATGTGGAGAAAAGTCTTTGTATGACTACTTTGAAACAAAAAAGCATGAGGGCATACAGTGAGAGCAAAAACAGAGACTTGGAGAGAAACTAAGTGTAAAAAAAGGGGGGGAAAGGGGGGTAGGGAAAGAACCTGTCATCCAATACAAAATGCCAATCACTCCAAGTTTTCCTTTGGAGGACACCTCTGCATGTCCAAGAACACCCACTCCCCGGGCTACTACAAGGGGAACTGTCTGTAACCTGGTCTGATGCAAGCCCAGAATAAACCCTGGTTCTGATTATGCCACAGCAGCTGCCAGGGGGCTCCACAAACAAACTGCCCCAAGAGCCCAGCCCTCAGGTTCATAACACGGGTTCTCAAGACGGGTTTATGAATCCCCTGGAGCACACAAGTAATTCACACCATTCTAGTTACTAGTCCAATAAATGCCTTTCCTTTGCTTAAGAAATTCACCCCTGCTGGGATTTGAACCATAGACCCTTAGATCCAGAGGAACTAGAATCAATATGGTGATGACCAGCTCCAGAAACATTCATTTAATCAGCTCCCTGTTAACTCCCCAAGTGTTTATAAGTTGCTAACTGAGAAAAGGTTCGTGCTCACTGAACATATTGCCTTGAACTAACTGAATAATCATGGCTTTGTAACAAAGAACTGACAGGGAGGCCAAAGATTCTGGTTCTTTCCCATTTCCCATTGTCCAAATACTTCCTCTAGCAACAAAATCAGATGCAGGGAATTAACTATTTTGTTTTCCTTTCAAAGGGAATCTGAATTTAAAGTTTCCTTATCCTCTGAGATAATCGCTCTTTCTAGTAAGGTAATTTTTTTCCCTAAAAAACATTAATTATAGCTACTTTCTTTGGAAAACAAGTCTGTAATGTTTCAGAAATTGAGCGTTCATTTTTATCAAGAATTCAAGTTCTTTAAGAAAGATCAACACTTGCAAAATTAACATTATAAATTATATGGAGAGAGAGACTCTCAACCGAGTTACATTAAAATCCCTATTTCCTTATAAACTTCCAGCACTTATTTTCTTTTCTCTAATTTTATTACTCTAAAGTTCACTTTAATGCAGTTGTATTAGGACCAGGAAAATTAATATTAAACTACTGGAAATGAAAATCAAGACACTTTTGATTTAAGGATCTTTGTGGTTTGTTGTTGTTGGTTGTTGTTTGGGGGTAGGTTTTGGGGTTTTTTTTTTTTTAAAACGGTGCCTCTGAATTTGTTTCCTGGCTGTTTGGCTGTTTGGCTGTTTATTATGTATCTTAGCAAGAACCAAACTTTCTTTCAACAATTTATACATAATTCAGAGGCTAGAACATGCCAAATGAGAATGATAATGTCCTCATTTAGTATAACTTCTTCCATTTCCCCAGACCCTACAATATTTTGAAACATTTTTACTGCAGCGGTAATATATTCAATGCAGAAGGTGCTATCATGCACCAACACAGAACGCGTGATATCTCCTGCAGTAAACACACAGATGATGCAGAGACCCTGCCCCAAATCCCTGTTTCTGCTTTTCACAAGGTCTGGTGGTCCTGCTAAGCCTGACATTAAAAACTTCATCTTCGTGACACTGTTTTGATTTTTAAGCCAGCTACAAGAAAAGAGCTCCACAATTTGCAACTTTGATAGCTTACTGATAATAAAATACCAATTAGTATTCCTCACTTTCTTTGAGAATAAAGATAGAGGATGGATTTCAAAAGACGACAGATTTTAATTATTTCCCTTTTGTGAAAACCCTTTTTTCAAAGTACAATAAAATGCTTCTAGGCATAAATGTACTATTTATGCCAAAAAGGAGATATAGGTAGATGTGGAAATAGCATCAACAAATTTTATATGTTGTGCACATTTTCCATTTGCCTGGTCTTCTGCTAGATTTTTAGGACATGATTCTTCATTGAGGAGAATATAAATTCACATAAATCTATTACAAATGAAATAAGGTGGTGAAAACTGTCAGAGGGGTCCAAAGAGATGTGATTTACATTTGGGGGAATAAGCAGAAAAGTTTTTTAGTGGAGGTCCTAGGTGAAAAAGGCCAGTTTCTCAGATGAGAAAGGCATGGAGAATGAGACAGGAATTCACACTAATCTTAAGAATATAGTGAGAAAATGTAAGGGATCAGCCACCAGTGAACGCTCAAGGCAGATTCAGGGAAAAATAATAGGCTTCCCTGATAAAGTAGAGAATAAGTATATGATGAAGCTCTGAATGTAGGATGCCATGGGTGCTTGATGGAAAGAGGTTATTAAAAGCACATACTCCCTACAGCCAGTTAGAGGTCAAAGGAAAGACTCAATACAAGAAATGGCCCCTGGGAACGGAAAGGTAATTTTCTCTCTAAAAGTTGAACCAGAAATATAAAGTGCTGATGACAGTATCCATATGGTGAAGTCATCAGAAGGGAAGTATTATCTCAAAAGGAAGAAAAAAAAATTAGGGAATCCTGGCCATCTAAAGATGGATTCTACAGTAAAATCTATCAAAAACAGTATTTCAGTAATGGTAATAACCCAATAGAAGAAAGAACATGTGAGTAGAAGAAATGTTATTTCATTCAGAGAAAAGGGGCATTCAGAGATCTTGGCATATTTCACTTTATATAGGTCAAAGAGAGATGCTGAATCATTTGTCCATTAGGACAACATAATTCCTAAGGACAGGAATCATTACGTGTCCTGGCCAGGAGGAACCCGGATTTTATCTCCTCTTAACTTACTAAATTTAATTGTGCTTCCTTGGGATAGTCTATCTGGACTGTGGATGACAATATCAATTTGCAAAGCTTCCCATTGCAAAATGAAGAATTTGCATTCCAGTATATTCATTAGTTTCTCATAAGCAAGGTGAGTATCGGCCCTTAAAGGCTGATCAACATTTAGGACACTAAAAATTCAAACTGAGGTTTTCACTAAGATACTTGTGTCTTCATAAAGCTTGTCTGGGTCACAGCCCACTCCACTCTGTCATTTTTGTCATACCATTCTTTAACTTCAGCAAAGGTTTGGAGAGGCAAAGCCTATTAATGTTGTATGTATGTGTGGTGAGCAGAATAATGGCCCTTCCAAAGGGGTATGTATTAGGTTACACGACAAAGGGAAGTAAAGCTGCAGATGGAATTAGGTTGCTAAACAGATGGTCTTAAAATACGGAGATCATTCTGAATTATTGGGTGGCCCAAGGTAGTCATAAGGATCTGTAGAAGTGGAATAAGGAGGCAGAAAAAGAGAGTCAGGTGAGATCTGATGAGGGAAGCAGTCAGAGAGATGCCTCCTGGTAGCTTTGAAGATGGAGGAAGAGGCCACCAGCCAAGGAAAAAGAGCGTCTTCTAGAGGCTAGAAAATTCAAGGAAACAGATTCTCCCCAAGAGCCTCCAGAAGGAACGCAGCCCTACCAGCACCTTAGTTACAGCCCAGTATGACCCACAATGGACTCCGAGTCCACTGAAAGATAATAGTGTTGTTGTCTTAAGCTACTGTGTTTATGACCATTTGTTACAGCAGCAATGGGAAACTAATACCGCATGTATACAGCAGAACCACATTGCGATTCCATTGAGTCAGACTTAAGCAGGCTGTGTAACCAAGAATCTAAGTCACTCTGTCTACTAGGACAATTAAGATAATAGGCTTTGATAGGAGCAGAGTCTGCTTGAGGATTCTGTCTCTCCTTCTGCCTCTCCCCTTCTCACTCTCTCTCTAACATAAATAAATCTTTAAAAAAAAAAAAAAGATAATAAGCTTTGGAAGTAGCCAAACCCAGATGCAAATCCCATTTTGGACCATTTAACAGCAATATGAGTAAATTATTTAACCCCTCCAAGCCTCAACCTCCTCTCTTCTTCATAAAAAGAAAACCTACCTCACAGACTGTAGTGAGAATTTAATAAGATAAAGTTGCCTAGTCCAGTAAAAAGGTCTGTGAAGCACTCACATTTGGGAAGTGTTTGATAAGGGGAAGTTATGCAATGATTTAAAAGAACTAATTAGCACTCCTATTAGTTGCTGGGGCTGCATCAGTGAACATGTCAGACACTGAAAAATAACCACATGATTTTAACATCCTATTATAAACATTTAATGAGCATGCAGGAAGTTCTATTACCACATGAGGGGCACGTCGGCTGGATTTATACATCAGAGAACACTTCTTAGAGGAAGCAAACTCTAAATGGAGGCCTAAAGAAGAAAGGGGAAGTAGACAGAAATGAGCAGAGGGAGAATGGTAGAGTTTTCTAGACCAAGGGAACAATGTGGTCCAGGGCATGGGACTTTGGCAATCAGGGGAATTGGAAATAGCAGTGAGGGACATTCATTTCTGAGCTAAGCAGAGGCCAAAACATGAAGTGTCTTCTACCCTGATTGCCATATTGATTTCTTGCAATATTTTATTTTTTCATTTTTATTTTTTTAAGATTTTATTTATTCATTTGTGAGAGAGACAGAGAGAGAACAAGTAGGGGGAGAGGCAGAGGGAGAGGGAGAAGCAGACTCCCCGCCGAGCAAGGAGCCTGATGCGGGACTCAATCCCAGGACCCTGGGATCATGACCTGAGCCGAAGGCAGATGCTTAACCATCTGAGCCACCCAGGCGCCCTCTTGCAATGTTTTGTTTTGTTTTTTTTAAGATTTTATTTATTTGACAGAGAGAGACACAGCGAGAGGCGGTACACAAGCAGGGGGAGTGGGAGAGGGAGAAGCAGGCTTCCCGCTGAGCAGGGAGCCCGATGCGGGGCTCGATCCCAGGACCCTGAGATCATGACCTGAGCCGAAGGCAGACGCTTAATGACTGAGCCACCCAGGCACCCCTCTTGCAATGTTTTAACTGGAGAAGAGACATGGATCACGATTGTGTTTTAGAAAGATCACTGTAGCCACAGTGTAGAGAATGAATTTGAAAAACTAAAAAGACAAAAAGTCAATGGGAACTAGTTGGGAAAGTGGTGTAATAATGCAGACAACTGACTATTGCTTTTATAACAAAGCATGTGAGCATTAGCAATGGACATGAGAGAAAGAAGCAGAAGGAGCACACGAAAGCAAACCCATCTACGTGTGTTTCATTGTAAGAAAATATCATACCACAGCACAAGAGAGCAAATTTTTGGAGACACAGGGAAATGGTTCCTCAGCTATTTCCAGACAAAGGAAGAGAGTACCAGGATGAGATTGGGCTATGGCCTCCAGACAAAATCTCAGACCCAACAAAAGACAAGACTATCCTAGTTGAGAGCAGCTCTGTGTCTCACTATCACTGGGCTCTCCCAGGAGAACTCCCCATGGAACTTAGGCAATGAAAAAGCAGGATGTGACTTGCCACAGAAAATTTCTGTAGAAATTTGGGCTTTGGAGTAAAGAGCCATCTTGAGAAATAACACTCAAACCCACAAATACCTCAAAACCCTTCCTAATTCTGAGCCAAGGTGGAGGGAGAGAGACTTCACTCCATTGGGCTGTTCCTCAGTCAGGGTTACCTGGTGCCCTCCAGGAAAAATGTATGAGCTGGAGCAGAGGTCCAGGGGAGCCCATCCAGGCATGCACACCCAGGTGCCTAGGGAAATGGGAGACAATACACAGGGAGCAGGAATGGAGAGAAGCAGGGCCATTGCTCATTAGCACTCAGATGCAACAAGGCTTTCATTAACAAGGAATCTGGCAGAAAATGTCCTCTTGTTTCAACAGGAAAACCTGTCTATGTCAATAAAACCTTTCTACATAGGCAAATAAATCCCTCAGGGACAAGGAAATGAAACAAACATGCTATTTGAGCAAAACTGGGAACCAATACTATAGGATATAATATTGGATAAAGGGCAATTTTCATAAAAAGGTTAAAGCAGGACTCGTGTAGATATAAAAATGAACACGTGCTTAAGATGTTACTTAACACATGAATGGAGACAGTGATGGGGTGTTACCACCAATTCAAAGATAAAACAAACAGACAGAAACAGACGCATGTATAGATCAAGAATATGGAAATAAATGTGCACATGGAGACAAACTGGCTCCTTCCAGAATCAGAGTAGGGAAGTCGATTGAAACGAACCTCCACTGGACAGAATTGGTGTGTCTACAGACAAGTGGACAAGTGTTCTTGCTTTGCTATGAGTTATCCGCAGCTTACAGAGTTGTAAACCAGCACCCGGAGAATAGAATCATGTGCTATAGATGATCATAGCTTTCCACCGAAACTCAAATTTTTCCTGAGTGTACTTCAATCGGCATTTGTCTTCAGCAATTTACCAAAAAAATACTTGCAGGTGGTCATAGAATTAAAAAAAAGAAAGAAACCAATCTCCAGTCCACCATTTTATGCTGAGGGCAATAAAGAGAGGGAAGAAGAACTAATGAATCATTGAACTCCACATCCAAAACTAATGATGTACTATATATTGGCTAATTGAATTTAAACTTAAAAAAAAGGAAAAAGATAGGGAAGAAGTCAGAGAGGATGATAGCAGACAACACCTAGAGCACCTTGCTGGTGCAACTCACTCCCATAGCATTTTCTTAAAGATCTATTAATACTCAATGGTAGAGCGTGCCTGCTCCCAGTTCCTTGTTTCTCAGCTGGTTGTATTTTTCCCGTTGCTGAAGCATGCTGTAGACCTTGAGAAGGTCTGAACCTGGCCCCCAGTCCTGACACCATCCAAACACTAAGACTGGGTCTAGGAGATTCCCCAGCACTGACATGAAATAGGGAGAATCCAATCTGCCAGTTGTTTATCCATAACAGCCAACATGGAATCCATGTGCCATTTCCAGGGGCAAGGCCCAAGCCTCTCCTATCTTACTGAGGCTGCAGATGTTAACAGGATGAGAGCTCGGGGAGGTTGGATCCTGGAATACAAGACAATGACTGGAACAGCTTACAGACCAGAGCAACTCCACAGCCTGCCTTGGTAAGTGGATAATTTGTTCTGAAACAGAAAACAGAAAGCATGCAGGGCAGACAAAACAAAACAGTAACTTCCACATGAGGTTTATGAGGAAAAGTACATTTTAAAACTCCAGGGAACTCCCAGAACCTCAGATAAGAACAAACAATATGCCAATATGTTGTTTCAAAGGCTGTGGATTAAAAAAAAAAAAAATGTTAAGTCTAGGTTAAGAGGCAAATTTTGACTCTAGATGCCAAAAGTAATTGTAACACAATATGGGATAAACATTGAAAAGTTCCCAGAAGCAATTTTACATACACAGGGTGGTCATTTCCAATCCTGTAGACGGAATGACAACGAAAAACGGCTGTAAGAAATGAGAATATAAAGTATCGAGAGCAAGAGATTTTAGTGCTCTCAGATATGAATGGTTATACACAATTTTTTAAAAAAAAGCAGTTTTCTTATTTATGTTAAAACTGTCTTTCAGCTGAAGTCAAACAAAATAAAGACAAGAGTAATATATTTATGAAACTTCGTAACAAAGAAGTAGCTACTTGTCTTCCAGGTTAGAATCTGAATGCTCTGTTAATGGAAAATCCATTATGGCATTTGGAGATAATGCATTTTGTTAAAATAAATAAGAATATTTCCCATCTCACTGACACCACTCAGAGTCCAGAAACTTTGCAAATATCAATGGTGGCACATTATAAGCTGACATATCATTAAGTCAAAAAGAGAAGGAGAAACAAATACTTATCAGAGTGGCCAGGCTTAGAGCTAAGTGTCCTCTCCATTATCTTATTGAGATTCAATCCTAGATACATACAGAGGAACATTTTTTAAAAAGAAGCAAACTCAGAACTGAGCCCTAAATAATCATGGTTGCACCCGAACAATTAAGCTGTAGAGTTTGGATGCAAACCTGATTCTGACTGGAAAGGAATTCACGCTGCCCTAGGTGATGGGTGGAATGTAGTCTGGGTTATCTTCTTGGATTTGTCAAAGTGATACTCCTCTAGGACTCAACAAAAAATATTTTCAGCACATACTATATGCCAGACATCGTTCTAAGGTCTGGGGACACATCAACACACTAAAAAGAAAAAAAAAGGGGGGGAAACAAGTGGAGGCGGGACAAGAAGAAAGGTCTGTTCTAACAGATTTACATTATGTAAGGTATAGGTTTTCTGATATCTTTGGGGAGAGATAAAACATTTTACTCATTTTTTTTTTAATTAACATTCCTAAAGCTTTCCAAAGGAAAGAAATTAGACCAAGCAGTAGTGTGGTTACATTAACAATACTATGGTTAAACCCCCAAGCACGGTGAGGTGTCACTCTTAGGAGCACTCTTGTTCAGGTAAAACAGATGATTCCTTACCCGCTTCACTGTGTGTGTGTGATGGAGTCAGAGTATAGGATGCCCCTTCTATGTGTGTTCCAGTCCCCACTCCTCCATTGACTAACACGAGGCAAATCATTCCAGATCTCTAGGGCCTAGTTTCTCCAGCTGTAACATGAGATAATATACCTCCTCCTAGGGTGGGTGAGAGAATTAAATAAAGCTCAAGCAGAGAATGCACTGGGCTTAGTACAAAGCACTTGTAAGCTTCAACAAATACTGTCACAACATGAACCAGACCATGACCTTCTACCTCTATGCAGTGTAATTGTCTTAAAAGTTAACATCTATGCAATACCATTAGAGCTTAATACTGAACTTACATGGTAATAAAGTACCCTTAACTCTATTAGCCATGATAAAGGACAGAAATAGTAGTAGAAATATTTGGTGTACACACACACACACAAAAGGAAAAGAAAATAATGTGTGTTCTTCACATTCCCAGTTCCTCATGCTCACCATTATCCTGCTTGGCCTATATTACATTTCGCAGAAGATGAAGTGAAGGATCAGGGTGGTTGATAATACAGCCAAGACCACAGAGCCCTTAAATGTTGAAATGTGAAACCTAATTCTCGTCTCTTTTATTCTGACACCTAGATGCTTCCAGCTCTACCATGCTTCTCTCACTTTAAGAGTTAATAATATTTAGTTCTGTATTCCCCCCCCCATACTTACATTTGAAAATGTTTTTCCCTCATATTCTGAAACTTCCCAATGCCTCCATCTAAAAGCATGAAGCCTCTCTGTGAAAATTGTTTATGTCCCTAGGAGTCCTTTATTGGCTAAGAATCCCTAAATCCTCACTCCATTTTAGGGGGAGGCGAAGCCATCTCTGAGACTGACAGCTCAGCATAAGAAGAGCTTTCTTCCTTCTCTAAACAATTTAGAGCCACAGCCTCAATGTGACTCATCTGTGATGATCTGGGGCCATCGGTGGATGAATAAGTGAATGAATCAACGAATACATTGGATGTGATTAGTTAAGGAATTTATTGCTCAGCAATTACTGCAGATACTTAAGTTCCCCTGCTGTCCACCATCTTGCTAGTTTCTTAGTCTGTCCCCAAAGTGGATCAACAGAGATTACTATTTAAAGCACATTAAGTAAAGAGTGATAAATGTATACACTTTCAAATGTGTCCTTATTTCAATGACTCTAATGTAACGTAAATATTTGTAAGCATATATTTTGTACATCGAATTGTAATCCAAGCAAGCTTTGTACCTTGAGAGTCACACGATTTGCTTTCAGAACCAACATGACACTTTCACTTCTGACTTGGTCATTTACAAAGCCACACACACAGTTCACAGTTTGTGTGCTTGGGATTTGCCTTGATTACCTAGAGGAGGATGCAAACAGAGCTGTCCTTGCCAGAGGGCCATGGGCCCTCTCCTGTCCTCCAAACACACGTAACCACCAGCCACATATAGGAAGTCTCCGAGATCTTCCGAACGTCATTATTTTACCCGTTCTGTTTATAATCAATTTCAGTTTTTAATTTCATTTTGAAGTTGTCGTGAATCAAAGGATATTTTACTTTTAGTACCACATTTTCATTTCCTTCCAGCCAACACTGCAATAACTGGAGTTTCAGCAACTTATTCCTCATTAAATGCCCATTAGAAACACCTTCTCCTCTGTGTGTTTTGGATGATAGCTTGTACTTCTGATCCCTTTTGCCTTTTTTATAGTACTCAGAATTTTTCACTGATAATCATACATTGGTTCCTTTTCATATGAAAGTTGAATTTTTATATTTTTCTTGTTTCATTTTCCTTGTCAACATTCCAGATTAAGTTTTATGTAAATGCCTCTTGGAAAATACATAAATATTACACCAAAACCCAAAAGTAGGAAAAATTGCATTCCAATAAAACGGTACTAATATATACATATAATATTCTGATTCACTTTTACTAGGCTTCTAGGCATGCTAGGGGGAAAAAAAAAACCTACTCCAAAGTTGCCAAAATCTATATAGTTTAAAATATTAATAATTACTTAGCCCAAAGGTCAACTTTCTAATAGAAAATACTTGATCATTCTTAATAAAATATTTAAACAGTAAAAAATACCTGGAATAAAGCATTTTAAAAGAATTTGTGATGTTTAAGGTAATCAGCATGCTCTTCTCCTTGGGGGTCAATATTCAGAAAAAGCAGTTCATTTGATTTTATTGACAGTAGAGTGATACTTGGCAGGGTAGGTATTTTTCCCCTTTTTAAATTTTTAGAAATGTAGTGTTGAATACCTGCCAGATTGGCAGCACTGGAAACCTAAGTCACTTTGTGGAATTGGCTCTCCTATCACTGTGCTTCTCAGTTTAGGGAGGTAGATTTTATGGGGATTTTTTTCCCCTCCTTTAATTACTTTCCCCCTATAACACAGACATTAATGAATCAGAGAAACCACTGGAAAAGTGATTGACCCACTCCGTCCCCAGTGAGAAATTATACTGACTTCTTAGTATTGCAGGAGAGGAATGTGAACAGAGAAAAGGAAGACTTGAGGCCAGGGAAAATGAGAAGAAGGAAAAAGAGAAACAGTTATAGATCATGCAGTCTTGGTTGTTAATATCATTTAATAGTCTGAGTGCATGGTTTCTAACCCCATCTGAGTGAGACACAGGAAATACCTGAGCTTCACAGAAGATCCTGCTTATTCCCATATGCAGAACTCCAGAAACTTCAACTCCAGTGGTTAAGGGAGGCTTGGGCAAAAATACGACTCAGAGCTAAAGTTTGCATCCCTTGTAACAACACATGCTTCCTGGGTGATCATCTGTTCTTCCAGGGACAAGAAACTTTGTATCCCCTAAGGAAGCTCCTTGGAGAGATAAATAGTCCTTTTATTGAGTTAAAATGTCTCTTCTTCCTAACTCAGACTCTAAGTGGGGTGCTGGTCACTGTACCAAATGCTGTTCCTTGCATCCCGTTCCTCAGAAACGTATGTGTTGGGTGTTAGACTGTCTTCCTCTTTCTAGTCAAGTCAAAGTTAATAAGAAAACAATCAGTCTCATAAACTATCAGTACTTCTGTCTCTAGGCTTGTCTCCAAATGAACCCAAGCTACAAGACAGCTCTTCATTTTGCTCTTAGGGATTTGGAGTTTGTTTTGAAACTGAGGAACCCATTTTTATTTGCTTATTTTTTATTCCAGAAGTGTGTATCATTGTGTTTTCAAGTGTCCTTTGAATATCTTTCATCCTGGGGAACATTTATAGACCATTTCCAAAGTGTAAATAAAATATATCTGTGGTTAAGGGGACATTATTGAAAAAATGCAAAATCCTGGTTTCACAAGAAAATGAGAAATTTTCTATTTACATGTCTAAACACATAAAACGCCAAAATAACTTCTCTCTAAGTGCTGATTATAACAAAACATGCTACAGTCCTCGGTCTGAACCGAAAAGCCCTTGTTCTAAGATGCAAACGGGCAATATCATGCAGAAACCTCCTCGGATGACTTTTTCTTCTAAACATATGGTCAAACCAAAATAAGCACATATATTAGCTAAATAGAAATTAACAGAAACCATTGAAAATGGGCTTCTGTTTGCACTCAGGGAAGTGCACAGAAAGGCAGGATGCATAACCAATTAAAGGCTTATTTTCTGATGTCTAAACTGTTAACATATACGCTATTTATAAAAAATGTCATAGTCCGTAAACTACTGCAAAATGATACGTGTGACAGTTGCACATTTTTGCCCTGTAATACATGTTGTTGATGATTAAAAAATTTACAAGAGTGACAAACATTAATGAATTCTGCATGTTATAAATAGTGAATTATCCTTTTTAGAACAAAGGCCAAAAGAGAACCGTGACAGAGAAGAGATTGGAAAGGCACATCTAGAGAATGTATACAATAGGCTCTCTCTGTTTACTGATGCCGACACCACGAGAAGCCCGCAGCTTCAAGGCTAAAATACCTAAATGCCTTCTAGCCTCTAAAATTTACATTGCCCACCAAAGACACTTGGCAATACAGATTCCATTTCTCTACAGCCCACATGATTGACCCTCTTGGAAAACAAAGCAGAAGTTGAAAGGAAGGTAGTCTGAGTAGAAGCAGCAGTTTCTGCAGCTTCTTCCAGTAATGGCACACGGTCTCACCTTCCCCCTAAGGATCTCCACAAATGCCTGAGACGCCTCCTCCCAGGGCCGCAGGCCTCCATTTCCACCAGCCAGCGCTCCAAAGGAGGTTATGTCACGCAGGCTTTCCAAGCACGTGTGAGGACAAACGTCTGTGCTGGAGAAACCACAAACCATAGTGTTGGTCTGTCACTTTGCAGGAGCACCAACACCAGAAGGAACGGATGGACACCAACACCCCTTTTCACAATAAAGCAGGTCAAGTTCACTTAGCTCAAAATTAAGTTTGTGGCTAAATGTGACCATTTACTTGTCTTAAGTTCCTCAGATCCTTTGACCCAGTTGCTTCAAAAAAAAAAAAAAATGCTGAACGAAATGAATGTAAAACATCTTCCTGAATTCAACAGTTTGCCCCTTTTCTAATACCGTGGCAGGAAGATTGACATGCATTTTTTCGTGTATTGTATATTTTCAATGTATTGGATAAATTCATATATGTGAGAGACCTTCAAATTAAATAGGATAATATAATCGTTTTTCAGTATAATATAATCGTATTTTCAATCGATAATATAATCGTTGAATACCCTCTTTGGAGTATTCAGAATATGAACCATCGACAAGGGATGTTTTTACAGTGCAGTTTGATATAGACAGAATGCCCTCTATAAAGATGAAGAATCGTAATTAAAAATGCAGTCTATGTGCTGCTTTAAAACATTTTCTAGTAAGGAAGCTAATCCAAACTTACAGAGCAGAGATGAGTAAAGATAACTTCCTATCTACTGAAGACCTCTGGGAGAAAACCACTTCACTTCCCCTCTCTACATGGGTAATATTTTCACTAAAAAAGAAAAAGTTTCGTGTCTCTTCCCTATACCCACATATACTAACAGGCAAGAAGAAGCACCATAGATATAAGTCAAGGAAGAAGAAAAATCTATTGAGAGCTTATCAGCAGCATTTTAATATGACCCTGGTACAGATGACTTACTAAGAACAGATCAAAATCTTGTCCAGAAAAGGAAAAATAAGCAAACCAATGCTTAGAAATAAGATAAAAACAAACATGGAAAAAGTTGACAAATTAGTTTCCACAAAAATCCAATAAATCCCTCAACATACATAAATCTTGCTTCATTTGAAGGTCTTGCTTGCTTGTCAGGCAGAGGCTGCTTACAGGGTAAGCGATTTGACCATTAGTCCATATGCCAAGCCTTTTTTCCTAAATTGGATCTTCTACATTTCCATCACAAATGAAACCAGCATACCTACAGTTAGAATTTACTTCTAAAAGGAAGTGGAGTTTCATATTCTCTTTTAGTGACTCTGTAAATCATACAAAATACAATGTCATGTAAACAAAGCAAATTTATTCCCAAGGAACAGATTATAAAATATGACAATGTCCTTTGGGAGGCCGCTTACCTGATTCAGACAACTTTACCATAGTCTTTACATCACTGTACCTCAAATACCTTCCTTTAAGTACTTTAGTTTATGTTCAAATAACCATCTGTTTTTCAAGTAACCAAGTGAACATAACCTGATCATGTGGAAGCTATTGACTTATATAGCCAGTAAATAGTACACAAACCAAGGAAGAGTAGAAGTTTATGACAAATGGCATTGTGTTTCCTTTTAGGTGTATTATAATACACCAAAATGATTGCCAATACTATACTTTAAACAACACAATTGAGTCTTTTCCAAAATAATATTTTTGACAACATATATGTATATATATCAAATGCATCATGAGGTAAATTGATTTGATTTTGTAGGCTACTTCTTCCCATAACAATTAGAAAAAGGGAAAAAGCACTCTGTCAAAATTAAGAACTAAGCAGAGGGGAAAAAAACATGGAAAATGCATTTGAATTAGTGGTATTTTAAAAAAAAAAGTCTAGTAAGAAAGTCCAGGTTGGATTTAGAAATTTGCTCTGGAGGAACTGTACAGATGATCGTAGAATGCCTGAACCATAACTGGAAAGTTTACAGCTTGGATCAATTATGAGTAATTGATTCTCTCAGTTGCATTGGCCAATATGTGTGTGAACTCATTATCCATAACATAAATAGAATGTCTGTCTCTAATATAGACTAAAAGCAGCTACTTAGACAGGGACACTTGAATGACTATGCACATGCATGTCAGTATAGGAAAAGTGTCTTACAAGATACTCAGCATTTTAACAGGTCAGGTTGATTTTTTTTTTTTTTTTTTTTTTTTTTTGCCCCAGCGATGTGGAGAGGGGGTTGGGCACCACAGCTGAGCCCTAGCAACATGTTTGCTGGAGAACTGACAAGATATCTTGGCCAAAGGGCGGCAACCCATTCTCTTGGCCTTTCCCAAATTCCTAAATTCATTTCTTTCTCTCCCAGAGAGATTCACTGAACAGCTAAAGATCATGCCTAATAGCCCTCTGATATAAGGAAAAGATTATATTTAATGGATTTAAATATCCTTTCCCTATCATGCTTAGCATTTCACAATTCAGGAACTTAATTGGTTTGCAAAGGTATAGGATGGGAAAAGAAGGGCTCTCTGGATTTTATATGTAGTCCTTTCCTGCCCCCTACTGGGACAAGTGAGCCTGGCAGCCCAACAATTCTAATTTTAAAGTATTTTCTGATTAATTTTTCCTATACATCAGCTCACAAACCCGTGTCTATTTCAAGAGAAAATGAAAGGTAGTAGAAAGGTGCAGAAAAGCCTTAATATCATTAGCTATGCATTTTATTGAAAAATAATTTCAGAAATTCAATTTGTTTAAAAAAAAAAAGAAATCCTCAGGAGCACAAAAGTCAATTTTCCAATTGCATAGTAAGAGTAAATCCACCATATCAAGTTGAACATTGGTGGAATTCTTTGTAAATAGAGCTTAAGGGGAGCTTAACATTCAACGGGATTTGCGAAAGATTATAAAGGAAGTATGTTTTCTGTTTTTAAATATTATTCATGACTTCTTGGGCACCAAGAAAAATAATTCCGTTAGAAAGGGTATTTCAATAATATCTTTATTTTTGAAAGCACACTTGCCGTTTTTCTTCAGAACTGTTTTTTGCCACAGAGCACCTGGGGCCTCTGGATCTCTTTTTGATCATTTTTCCTCCAGCAGTAAATTATCAACGTCTTCTCTTATTAGGATGATGACCATCCGCTATTTCTTGGGTATGCTTTTTAGTTTTCATGGTTCAAGACCTCTGAACATTTTTATACAAATACAGCTAATCACAAATTGAAATCTGTGCCATGATTTATGCTCCCCTTAGACCAGCATTCTTTTTTCATCAAATTCCAGTGGTTGTGAGGTTGATAATAAGTATGAGCGGCCATCAAACACAGAAGAGGTCACTGTTCCCGGGGTAGCTGCTGGGATGAGCCTCTCTTGACTTTTTATGCCTCTCTAGGTCTTTCAGACAACACTGGTTCCCTCCTGGGTGTCAGGAACCTTTGCAAAGACTTCTCAGTCGTAAGCAACACGGAGCTTTTTACTCAGTGACCTTAATCTTTCAAATGACAGGTCACTTCCACGGTGTAGAAAATGTTCTCCTGCACTCACATCCAGCAGGGAATGGCTCACATGGGCAGGCGAGTGCACCCCATGAAGAGAAGGGACCCTTCCTTTCTGGCAGCTCTCCTTTGACACTGAATGTCTTCAAAGGCCACTTCTTAGTGTGATACCAAGTCAAGTGCTATGCCCCAAAGGCACCAAGCAGACACAGCTCCCCCCCAGACCTTCATCGGCAGCCTCTATCTAGGCCCTTGGTTTCAGTGTATGGAGGGTTCCCATCTCCTGGGGGTGAACATTGCATGGATTCCTCTTCTGCTTACCATTCTTCACGAAATTCTTTCCAAACAAAGAAGGAGCTAACCAGGTGAGACAGAGGAGGATTATTTTCTTTGATAATAGTTTTGAAACCCAAATTGCAAACATCTGCTCCAAGGCAGCAACTATCCCTTCCTGGTAAAAGGCATCCCTAAGGGGGCAGGGAGAGGGCAGAAATTCAAAGGTTTAGTTTCGCAGAATGCCTGAGAAGGGTCTTGAACCTTTTAGGGCGAAGTCATTCACTTCAGTTATGGGCACCAGGGATGCTTCCCCAGAAAAATTACCTGCTCCATAAATAGCAAGTGCCAAATCTCTGGGCTGACTTTGCTGTGACCTGTACAAAATGAGCATCTTCCAACAAATTTCCTAGCAAACAAGGATGTATATTACCTAACTCGGGCTAATAAAACCTCCTCACTCCTCCACAGTGGTAAGGTTCGGAAACTGGGGACACTCAAAAAGTAAACGTCTCAAGTTGAACCCAAGTGTGGCACCTGGGTGGCTCAGATGGTTAAGTGTCTGCCTTCAGCTCAGGTCGTGATCTCTGGGTCCTGGGATCAAGCCCTGAGTCCCAAGTCCCGCTCCCAGCTCAGCAGAAAGTCCGCTTCTCCATCTCCCTCTGCCTCTCCCCCTGCTCATGCTCTCTCTATCTGTCTGTCTTAAATGAATAAACAAAATCTTTTTTAAAAAATTTAAACCACCTATGAATAAACTCAGTTCATTTATTACTCTGCCCTATATCCTGCTACAGAAGAAGTGAGGGTCAGCTGTAAACCAATTTCAAAAGCACCAAAAGACCAGCCTTGTCTCAAAAATGTATCTTCCAGTCTTACTCCACCCTGATATTATTATATCTTTGTCAAAAGCCTGTATTTTTTCAACGAAATAATGAGAGCGTTCTAACATCATGTTTTTTGTTTGCTTTTGTCTTGCCTTCCAGATAATTTAGTTCAAAAACTTTGTCCTTGATGGTGGTTAATTTTCCTAGTGCATGAATTTTGATGCAAAGACTCTTTATTCCTTGAGTGATGCATTGTGCAGTGCCAGGCATGTAGTAATTGCTCAGTAAACACCATTTCCCTACTTGCCTTCATCACAGACGTTGAGCAAGGTAAGTAACCTAAGTCTGGGTTTCTTTATAAGTAAAATAAAAATACGAGTATCATTTACTAAAAGTGTTATTGAAAAGATTTAGTGAGTTAATACCTGGAAAGTGCCTGCAAACATTTTTAAAGAGCAAAATAAGTAGCGATGTTATTGCTGCTTTTGTTACATTATTAAGTGTCTTTGTTCTAATGGTGGTATTGTATATTTGTCTTATAATCTGCTGCAAATCCATCTATGAGGTGGATACCATTGGTAGTAAATAAATAATATGTAGAAACATATCTAAGGCAAAAAAGTTCAAAAGAATATCCGATGGTGTGTAGTAATCATAAAGAAGAAAACCTGCCTTTATTGGAAGACTTTCTGAGCTTTCAGGGAAAAAAAATAGTACAAGGCTATTTCAAATTCCCGAGGTGGCCATCAAAAACTTGTATGATCACAAGTGGGTCTATTTTATGGCCTGAAGGCACCTAGAAGAAATTTCTGCAGGAGGACACTCTGGAGAGATCCTGGGAAGGTAGAAAGATGACCTGAGACATCCAGTTGTGCATTTACATCCAGGGGCCAATAAGAAAGAGGCATTTCTAGGGGCGCCTGGGTGGCTCAGTTGGTTAAGCGACTGCCTTCGGCTCAGGTCATGATCCTGGAGTCCCGGGATCGAGTCCCACATCGGGCTTCCTGCTCAGCAGGGAGTCTGCTTCTCCCTCTGACCCTCCCCCCTCTCATGCTCTCTCTATCTCATTCTCTCTCTCAAATAAATAAAATTAAAGTAAATTAAATTAAAATAAAATAAAATAAAATAAAATCTTTAAAAAAAAAAAAGAGGCATTTCTAGGTATCTCCCTCCGCTGCTTTGGGACATCTGCTACAGAAAACACATAGAGAGTGAGACGTCTTAGACTCAGCAAGTCTAAATCTTAGCAAGACTTCAGTGTTATTACTTCACCTGTCACTAAATTAGTCAATGACACTGTGAATAAAGGCATCGATGTGTCACTTCTTCGAGGCTACAGACATTTTCTCTTCCTATGTCCTTGCTCATTTCATGTTATTTTCCACACTGCTGGAGACAATAGTCAAAATTCCTGGTTTCATCTGATCTGCAGCTGAGTGTCACTGAAAAACCAGAATACCATCAGAAAACAAGAAAACAAATGGGCGTATCCTAAAATCAGTCTAAATAGCTGAAGGGTTTCTTCCTTCCCCAAACACTCATCTGGCCCTCCATGTAGGGTTTTATAGAGGACTCTCGTGGTTCTTCCCTATGATTGTTATCTGATGGAACACGTAAGTAAATAAGAACAGAATAAATGAAGGAAAAACCAGGAGTAATAGGAAAGAAATAAATTAAAAGGGCCTTTTCAAATTGGTATTTTTCATCTGAAATGCCGTGGTTCTTCCCCCAGTCCCTGGACCTTTGCCATCAATCAGACCCTTATTCACTTCACCCTCTAGCTTCTGGTTCTTTTTCCTTCGTGCTCCAATGCTCCCAGCCATTCGTTAACACAAGCTATTTACAAATATTAACTAAAATTCGGGGAAGCGGGTATTAATGAAAAGACAAACAACTGGTGTCGTCATTTACTAACTCATCATTTCATCTTAAAGAAAGCACTATATTGCCATGATTTCTAGATGATTCCTTCCTCCTTGGGAGAATCAGTGTTGTGGTTAAGCTGTTCCTTTAAAAAAAATAATAAAATAACTATGGCTTATTTCAAAAATAAAATATGAATAACTGAAATGAATTTTGATTTCTTTTGACTGCACAAATTATTTTGAAAGCTAACAGCTCTGCACATTTTAAAATAGATTCAATCATTCAAACTCAATCACAAATTTTCTACCCCATAATAATTTCTAATCATTTCACAGTGCACACACACCCGCATCTAAATGCCTTCTTCCACATGTCAAAATAAAATTCATATCTATTACCACACCTCTGAACCATCAAATCATTCAAAATGAAGATCACAAAATGAAGATATATGGAAATGATGTGTAATGCCACAGTGGAATGTATTCTGCAGAGGTGAGCTAGCCAAACTCCAATATTATACTTCTAAAACTCAACAACAGCATTTTGCCTTTGAAATAATTTATTTTTAACTTTCTAAATAGTTGGTAATATTTACAACTTAAGCCAAACTTTGCTGAAAAGAAAACAGCTCCAATTTTTACTGAACACAATATCACTTCCAAAATCATCTACAGGGTAAACACTATTGATATCGTTATTACTGTCCCTCATCCCATTTATAAGGATGTTGTAGTAATTCATGCAGAAACTCAGATTACAGGGGAAAAAAATAATCTACCCCAACAAAAATAATTCATTAGCAGATAACTAGAAAATTGTATTAAGATAGAATCATCTATCTACACTTCCCTTCCTCCAAAAAATGACAATTACAGAATGAATTACCCCCTTCAGGATTTCCACTCCTGTACACACATAAAAACAAACACTGAAATTCCCAAGTACACACACCCACACACACCTGCACTTGCACAATATACACACCTTCACACACACACACACACACACACACATGCACACACACACAGGTGGTATATCCAAATACCGCCTCTCCTGTCTTCTCCCGATTGATGACATACAATGAAGGGTGCCAGAGGCTTGAGCAGTCCTTCAACTGAAGTCTTCAGTGGCAGATGACGCACAAGTAGGGGAGTCACTCCTTTCCTCATGATCCATCCCATGGACCACTCAGGAGGACAAAACCCAGAACAGACATCTCCTTCCTCCCTCCTCCAGCTCTTCCCACACCATACTCCTGCTAACTTTAAGCCTAACCATGTTATTTCCGGTCCCCAACTCATGGACCACACCTCTCGGTGATAGAAGTATCTCTTCTCTAGTATTTCGCTCTGTGTCTTACCAACTCAGCCACGTTGACTCTTCCGTGGAAGGCCAATAGTATCTTCAGCTGGTCTGTCCAACTTAGAGTGGTTCCATGAAAGGAAGTGCCAAGAGTGACTTCCTTTACCACAAACTAGCCTTGTTTAACTGTTCGTAACTTAGTCCATTTTCTTTCCATTTGGTCATTCAAGAATGCCCTTAAACTTCCACACATTTCTATTACACTTGTGCTACTTGAATTAATACAGCTTCTCAAAGCATCCTATTTGGGCACCCTCTGTGAAATCCTCTTCTTTTACAGCAATATGACAAGATTGGAGGAATCATGTGTGTTACTGCTTAAATGAAATATTGTCTGATGCATCAATTAAAATAACCTAATTTTCATCTAGAATTTGCTCTTTCCCCTCTTAAGCTCTCCTAAACTCCAATCCAAGAAAGGATATGGTAGGGCTCACTTTGTGTTGCCTGATTCTCTCCAGAATCATCAAACAGTTTACCTTCTGATGGTGTCAGTAAGAAAAGGAGGCAGACTTGTATGCAGGGATATCACAGGGAATGACAAAGTCTACAAAAAGAATGTTGTTGTTTTTTTCTTTCTGAGCAAATTTCAGTATCATCATTTAGCAATCAGAGAAGATGACTTTCCTGGTTAACTGAACAAATGGGTAAGCAAAAACGAAAGGAAATAGTAATGACCAAATGTGCAGCCTTATGGAATTACAGGCAGAATGTATGTCTGCTGACCCAATCCCCCGAAATAACGTTTCCAAAATAATATGCTCGATAGCTTGCATTAATCTTCTGTATGAATCACCATGCTATCATTTACCTTTCCAGAAGGCATTTTAGCAAATAACTTCCTCTCCAATCAAACTATTTAGATGTACAAGTTTAGCTTCCCCTTGAGTTTCTTCTAAATCTAACTCAAACACCCTGCAGTTTTCTTCTTTGCATCTTTCATTGTCCTGGGACCTACTGAGACCAAGTTATACCCACACAAAACCTCTGTCCATAGCAGTATGAGCAGCAAAATTTCTAGCACACATATTTGTAGGAATGGATACTTGTTCTTTATGTCATTCATTTACTAATTCATTCAAATAGTATTTCTTGTACATCATCCATTGTATTGCACTGTGTTAAGAGCTAGGTGGCTACAAAACTGAACAGACTATACTCTTAACCTTAATGACATTTCAGTCCTACAAGGGACTATAAAACATATGCACAATGAAAACATAAACTAAGGTAAGTATAAATAAAATGCCTTGGAGTTCAGGAGAGGTAAAGGTGAATTCCATCTTAGCTATTATGATGATGGGTGATTGCACAGAGGACACGGAATTTGAACTGGGGCAGAATAGGTCAGATCCAATCATTTGAAAGTGGTAGAGGCAGAGTTGAAAGGAGAATGCCCTAGCAGAGGGAAGCGGACCAACGAAGGTGGGAAAATGGGAGGTATGGCCGCAGAGAACAGCACTCCCCTTCATTTGCCTGCAGCGATGGCTCATGAAGAAGGGGAGTGATGAGAAACACATTTGTTAGAACATATTGAAACTAGATCAAAGACAGCCTAGCACGCCAGCTGAGAAATTGCTCTTTATTCTAAAGGGAATGAGAAATCTGTGAAAGGTTTGGAGCATGTGAGTAAATAATCAAAGGTTGGTTCGGGAAGATTGCCAACTCTGAGTAAAAAGCAGAGTGGAACACAGCTGGAGACAAGACGGGTTAGGGGGCTAGCTACGGCAATGGACCGCACAGAAGAAGGAGACAGCCAAAGGGTGCGAGACAAACCTCAGAGACAGAGCTAAAAGGGCTTTAACAATCAAACGGATCTTGAGGGAGACGCAGGGAGAATCATGGTGCCCTTCATAGGGAACACACTGGAAGGAAACAGAAGATAGTAAGTTCATTTTTCATGTGTACAAATTTGTGTAGTATTCCTGCTAAGTTTAGGTGCATTCCCCCGACCCTGGAAGGCATGCCAAACCATCCAGAGAAGATATCTGCATTGGATAAATGTAACTTACGTTAATTCTAGGGCAGCATCTGCCCTATCAACACCTCAATATGGTTTCCACCTAATCTGCTTCTTTCTGACTTCCCAGCAACTAGTCTTTCCAACTGATGGTTGGCTTAGCCATTTGCCCATGGCTCACACCCTCCATACTGGCCATCCACTGACCTCAGACGGTACAGCCCCAGCCACCTCTCACCAGGGTTTTCCTGACAGAGTCACCAACTTAACAGACCCGTGCCAACTTAAGTCCTGGATGGCTGGGCCCAGACATAACCTGAAGTGTCACAGGGGATGACCAAATGAAGGTGGCTACCATCAGCTGGAAATGCAAGGTTGGAGTTGAGAGTTCTAAAGAGTTGGGAAGTCTCATGACAATTGTCTTCAGTCACCACCACAGTGACGATGACGGTGAAATGTGCCCGCCCATTCTGCAGGACAGCCAGGTGTCCAGGAGAACAAGGAGCCCTCCGAGGGACGGAGGACAGGAAAGCTCACCTGCCTGGTCTCCTACACACACCTTGGATGTTTTCGTAATAGGAGGATGGATGGGGTTTAAGGACTATTTTGTGGCATTGATTCTGCAGCGTGAATGTGCCCTCTGACAGCTCGTGGACATGGAAGGACCACTGGTGGCCCATTCTGGCATGAACAGCATGCACGCCCTGCAGAGTGGAGCCCTGGGGGGCTCTGAGGAGCTGAGGTGGAATGAACAGAGGTTAAACGCCCTTCCACGTACTTCTAAGTGACAGGTTCTAATTAAACATAATTCACACCTCAATTGATCCCCTCAGCTCTGCGGAGAGTCCAGGTTTCCGCTGTGGCAGACCTGAGGGCTGACAGTGGAGGAAGCATGAGAAAAGAGGCCAATGTGTGGATGGGGCTGGAAGGGTAAGAGCTAGGACTTGTATGAACTTGTGAGAATTAAGGGAGGAAAGAAAATATGCTAAAAGAAATACGCTATAAAATAATGTGGTTTTACTATACTTGGAGTGGTGATTTCTAGGTGTTCATTCTCTTTAAAAAGTAGCTCTATAACTTGCCTTTGTGAAAAAAAGATCTTGTATCCCAATGTTACTTTCTTGCCAGATCCAAAAATTACTGAAAGATTTTTTTTTTATTTTATGAATGCAGAAATATGATGGATGCAAGCATTCCCATTATATAGATTCAACTATCGACACTGAGAAACAGGGACCAACTCAAGTGGAGTATGGGGGCCAGGGTGACAATGGAAACTCTGATTCCTCCCAAAAAGCCCCTAGCCTGGCTCTAAACAGAGGACACTCTATCAAGACTAATGGCTTTTGCAATTCAAGCCATTCCCCTTTTGTTTGTCAAAGCTAAAAAATTAAAGACATAAAAAAATTATTCCTGCTAAAATTCTATTTCTGGGGTCACAGCTGCAGGATTAACATATGCTAAAGCTAGAAACACTGAAGGTTGATTGTGCACATCTTTTCAAGTGAGGCTTAATCGCCCAAGAATGCAGAATCACATTTCAGATGTATTTAAAGCGTGAAAAATATTTATATAATTATTGTCTCGTCAGATTAATATTAAAATCCTGAACCACTTCTACTTAAGGTCCCTGAAGTTTTTGTGCAGACTCCTAACTCCATATTAGGCAGCGCTTCGCTGCTTACCAAAATTCTCTCCAGCCACACAGGTCCTGCTCAAATTCCTCATCCTCCGTGAAGCCCCTCCCAGTGCCCCAGCAGGAACTAACTCTCACCTCTGTGAAACCCCAGAATGCCTTGTCTCCCTAACGTGCCACTTATGTGCCATGGATGGCAGTTACCTCGACATGCACACAACTTATTTCCTCTCCATCCCCGCCCCCCAGCATCATGCAATCCCCAAGGGAAGGAACCATAAGTTACACATCAGCATATCTGCTCTATGAGCCTAGTGGAAGACATCCTGCTTAGGAGGTGTTAAATATATTTTGCAAATGAATGATGGTGGCACAAAAATTCTCCAGGGTCCTCAGGCTTCCCTTGTAAAGTTTTGTCTAGAATATGGAAAGCAAGCTTCCTCCATTGCACCTAGCCCACAGTGACGCCTTCTCCACTAAATCACAAATGAATACCATCTGCTGCTCCTCTCCACTGGCCCCTCCAGAGAGTCCCTTTAGGCTAATTGGTCACTCTGTTCTAGCTTGGATTTCTCTTAGTTCTTACTCCTGGGGAAATCCCACTTGGGCCAAGGGTCTAGGATGCTGGTTTCTAAGTTATAGGCTCAACACCATATGCTTTTCCTCTTTAAACTCCTAATTATTACTTTCTTTTTTGTTACCTTCATTTCCCCCCTCCTGAAATGTTCTGTTTCCAAGACTCTCCTGAAACTATCTCCTTTGAGCCATCTACAGAACATAAGGCAAGCAGATGGTACTCCAATTACACTGGTAATTACCCCCTGAGAAAAGCATCCTTGTTCCCAAAGCAGGTAATTTGGGCTAAAATAGAACTTTCGGCAGAATAACCCAGATAAGTAGGGCACTGAGCTATATCCATATATAATCATATTTTATATAATAGGAACCATTATCATTAGTTTTTGACAAAGCCACGCTGTCGCTCCCTGCGAAGAAGGGTGGCCAACATCTAAAAACTACAATGAACAGTTTTCTAAGGCTCCACCCACTTCCATACCCAGCTCTACCTCTACGATGGGTTTGAGGTGCCTGAATCACAGTTGAGAAACTCTTGAGATCCATTCTTACCAACCATCATTAGGCTGCTCCTCATATCTGGTTTCTAAGCACAATGACTTTATTTTTATTTTATTTTATTTTTTTTTAGAGAGAGAGCACGAGCAGGGGGAGGGGCAGGGTGGAGGGAGAGGGAGAATCTCAAGCAGACTCCCTGCTGAGCGTGGAGCCCTACTCCCCGGCTCAACAGGGGCTCCATCTCATGACCCTGAGATCATGACCTGAGCTGAAACCCAGAGTCGGATGCCCACCTGACTGAGTCACCCAGGCACCCCAATGACTTTATTTTTTTTAATGATATTTATCTTTTTTAATTGCTGAAACGCAATTTCACCAGCATGTACATTATTTTGACTTTTTGGCAAAGCCAGTATCAAATCCTTGAAACTAGGCTTGGGTCAAATGAGATAAACAAAGGCTTCTCTTTGCTCCAGGGTAAACAGAATTCTGCCCGCACATTCATTGGTCTCTGATCGTAACTGCAGACGAGGATCTGCTGAAATTTTTCTGTAACAGCAAGACTAGCTAGAGTGCTTTCAGTCCAAAAACAGCGGACTCTATGTCACTTGGCAAAAATGGCAAAAGGTCATCCAAATGAACTTCACAGAAGAGGAGAAGCAGTGAGAAATGGTAATTACCTTTCCTAACCCAGACCAGGTGCAATTACCGTCAGTTCTTTGTGGTGGTGTTTTTTCCTGTCTTTTTTTTTATATCTTGTATAATAGTGTGATCATCCAAACACGGCAATTTAGATGTAAGATTCATTAAAAAAGAAGGTTGGGATCTTAATATGTATATCCAACACAAAAGCTAGGTATTTATTGCACTTGGCACATGGCAGAGGTTAAAATTTCATTGAAAAGATTTTTCAGAGATTAACATAACTACATATCTTTTTCCTTCTTCCCTTCTCCTAGAAATGCAAAATAGAGCAGGAAAAAATCCTGAAGGATTTAAAAGCTCCTGCTCAGCTTGTCAGCTTCATCAATATTATGGATAGATGATAGCCAATTTTATAATAAAGTGCCTGGGGTTTTTGTGTTAGCCTTTTGGATCTTAATTTAGAAGGCTGTTTTGTACTACTTGGTAATATGCTCTTCCTCTGCTTTTTCTGACATTACAAATCATCCAGACTACTTGTGTTTTCTGTTATTAACCTTCTAAACTCCCATCCACTCTGCAATAAAATTGCTGGGGAAAATTAAAAGGGGAAAAAGTGAACAGGTTTTTTTTATTATTATTATTCTACTTAAATCTCTTAAGGAAGTATTTTGCTATTTAAAAGTTACTCACCTATATCCATGGGAGAGAAAATGCATGTGGCCTGAAACAGCACCAGAAGCTCATAAGCATTCGCATTTCAAATAATACATAATCACCTCAGTCTGGTGACTAGGAAAAAAATAACTCTCTTGGTCATTCGTAAGAATAAATTTAAACCAAATAATTCTGGTTATGAGACTAGCTGATTCATGAAGTAGTGAGAAAGCCAGCAGAGATCCTTGCACAGAGGAAGTAATTGATTGATAAAGGATAATTAACCAATTAATATTATGACTAGTAGTCAGTAACTGGCTAATACCTTTTATGTACTCTGCCAATGCAAATAGCTTTATTTTCAACCCAGCTGATAACTGTGCTTCACAGTAACTCAAATTAGTACTTTGGAACAGTCCTTGATAAAGTAAAGCCATGAACTGCACCTCCTGTTCATGGTACTTTGATGTTATTTATAGAACAATTAACATGTAAAATCCATTTTAGATAGGCTACGTCATGCATTGGACACTCTGTGCGCACCCTCTAAAACCTGTACTTAGCAATTTGTTCAATTAGGGTCTCAATTTGAAGTTCTGTTACGAACAGTGGTAACTCATTGTCTAAAAGGGAGCCTATGTTTGATAGGAGTTGGCCTTCAACAAACTGTAGACTGAGGCATTAAGCCTTCATACCCCTCAGAATTGGTGGTATTTGTCAAAGTCTAACTCTCTGCTGACCAACGGACGACCATCCCTGGAATACTCAGGGGCAGTGGTGCTCAAAGTGGAGTCCCCCGAAGAGCAGCAGAAGCATCACCTGGGAACTAGTGAGAAAAGGCGAACTATGGGGCCCAGCCCCAGACCTACTGAATCAGAAACTTTGGGGGTGGGGACGAGCAATTTGTGTTTAAGAGTCCCCTAGTGATCCCGATACACACTTAAGTCTGAGAACCATTGTCCTGGAAAGAGATTGCTCTGAATGTGGCGGAAGCACCTTGGGCATCAGAATCACCCAGTGCTAATTCCTGGAGCCTATCCCACCCTGCTGAATTACAGTATCTAACAATCTACACGTTTGTAGGCTCCCCAGGCCACTCGGTGCCCCAGAGAGTTTGAGAACCACCCAGCTGAATTTAAATGAATAAAAGATTCTTCCACAGAAATGCAAAGGGGGGATATGAACCCAACAATTGGATTCACTGAAAATGTTTCCTATTTGAAGACACTGGCCTAAGTCTCTTCTAACTTGGGTGCCGGCTGAAAGATCTTCTGCACTGGTTAGTATGAGAACTAAAGTATGCCTTCTCATTGCAGCTTTTAAAAAGTCGTTAGCCAATGAAAAGAGCGATTATTATCTAACTGAGAAGAATAAAGCTGGAATAGAACCAACGCCTTGGTGTCCCCAGATCATTCTGCAACAGGAGGCTGCAAGTAGCCCAAAGAGTAGGCATTTTTTTTTTGTAAATCAGGTTGGTTTGGGTTTTGTTTGTTTGTTTGCTTGTTTGGGGGGGGGGGTGAGATTTATGTTTGTCTGCTTGTTTTGTGGTCTAGAATGCTTGCTGGGACAATACAAAATCCCACACCCCTCATCAAGTTGCCACACCTTCCATCAGTAACATAAAGACTCTCCCTCTCCACCAAACACGGGCAGAATTAGTTAAAAAATACTTGCCAAAACTAACAAGTAACTTTACGTATGAGGGGGGGCAGCAGATATTGAGATGGGGGAAGGAGGAAAAGGAAAGAAAAAGGTATAAAGGCGACAAATTCAAAGGCAGAAGCCAGGCTCCATCTTAGCCTTAGTAAAAATCGTCTCCCCCTTTATCCTTCTGAAGGAAAATAAAAATATCTGCAAGAACATTAACATTCCTCTAACAAAGATTATAATCATGGCAGCAGCCTCAAAATCCCACCCTCTTCCTCTGAGCTCTCTGAAAATAAAAATCCACAGAAACAAAACATCACATAATTAAAAAGCTGCACAGTGCAACTGTTGGACCGATCAGGTTTTCCCAGCAACTTCATACATCACGGAGCCTTTATCAAGGCAACACTTGGATTTGGCCAAATTAATCCCTTTTAGCCTTATCATTGTAAATGTATGTGTCTACTCTCCAATAGTGCAAACAGCAACAAGAAACAGATGAATCTTTCAGATATTGTAGGAAACTGCTTTCTCACAGACAATGTGATATTTTGGAGAAAGCAAGATATTTGCAGCAGGAGGGGCTGGGTTCAAATATCTGTTCTCCCATTTAATTGCTATGTTAAGGGGAGCAAGTCGGTAAAACCAATCTGCGTTTCAATTGTCCCGTATAAAAAGGCTCTCTCAGAGGGTTGTATACCATATCAGATAATGCCTGTGGAAATTCCTTAAGTATAATGGGTTTTCAGGCATTTCACTAGACTCTAAGTTATAATACTAGCAATTGGGTCTTTTTATCCTTTTCCTTCGAATGTACAGAATAATACATGTTTATTTAATTAGTAGAATAATTAATTAGCTGTTGTCTGAGCCGGTCAGTGGGGATCAGAACTGGCCCCAGAAAACTGCTAGCCAAGTAGACCCAGACCCCAGGGTCCAGAGCCAAACCAAGAAAGGCAATTATCCAAAATGGAGCTGCCAGTTAGCACACACCCATGTCAGAGTTTGAAAGGGGAAGGTCCAAAAGCCGATATTAAATCTTCCATCGGGCCCAAGAGGTCTAGCAGATCTAACAGAGATCTAGCAGCTCTCCTTGGCAACTCTCTTAGCGGTGCACGTGGATCTGAGTTCCTTCCATCTTCTCATGCCACCATCTTAAACACACAGCTTTCTGGATCTTTAAAGAAAGAGAAGAGAGTAGGTGGTCAATAGACCACCTGCCTGGATGCGATTTACACTTTACCCACATCCCACTGGCCAAAATCCAATCACACGGTCCCAACCTAGTATTATAAGGGAGGCTAAAAATGTAGTTTTTGTATTTGCCCAAGAAGAAAAAATTACAGTGGGATTCAGTGAACATATGAAATTACATTTGACACATCTATTTGCAAGTTGCTGTGTTGGATAGTAAGAGACAGATGCGTTCCTTTATCCTAGCTCCTTTCCAGGAGCTTCTAATCTCATGAATGGTGACAAACATATACATACAAAACTGATTAGAGACAGATTTGACATATGTTATTATAGAGGGTCCAAGCCCTGGAAATATTGAGCTACTGGAGCATATTGATAGAAAAAATTCAATAAAGAAAGGGATGAACTTTCATAAGCAAATAAGAGGAGTTTGCAGGTGAGGAGAATTTGAGAAAAGGAAATGTTCAAGAGATGGCAGGGAGCCCAGTGTGGCCAGCATAAAATGCATATGACATGTGATAATTTCTGAAAGGAAGGGCATGGGTCAAGTTGAGCAGGGTTTTGAATGTCACAGCTCAGAGTTTGAAATTTTCCATATTTACAGCAGGTAGAAGTAGCAGAAGGTTGTTTCAAGAATGCAGTCAAAAGGGACTGAGGTTCTCAACTGAGAATATTCCCATGCCATTTCTTAATCCCATGCCCCTTGAAAGTGAGTTCTATGTCTCAGTCAATTTCTTTTCTTTTTCATTTTGTGTTTAATATCCCTCAACACTCACCTAGGCCATAGACTACTCATTTAGGTAGGTGCTGACTGACAAAATGGCTGCTGGGATAAATGTATGACAACAGTGGAAACCATATGGACACTGATAATGCCCCCTGTGTAGGGGATTCATATGCAAACTTGAAGAAGGGGAACAAGTAGCAAATGGCCCATTGCTTGGGCTTATTTAAGAGTTAGGACCACACATCGCTTGTTCTGCAATGAAAGAGTATGATTCGTAGGCCAAGGCCCAAGAAATGGGAACAGAATGTCATTTGTCTGTTCTTACTTTCGCATCTCCTGGGGTGAGAAGGGCCTGCATGCTGGTTGCTGGGAATGCTGAGCTCTAATCTGCCTCCGCGGGTTTCTGGATGATTAGCCTTAGACAAGCCCGTGCTCTTCCCGTTTCTCCATCCAAATGCACTGATGTGGACTGTTACCCAGATTTTAAGGAGGTAAAAGAAGATGTATGTAAAAGCACTTTAAAAAGATGAAAGTCCTAAATAATGTATAAAGTACCCATTTTGATGAAAAGTGTGGCCTTCAAGTAGAAAGCAAAGGGATAGAAGCAGGACACTGGTTAAAAGAGGGTTGAATTCTAAAGCTTTATTCTCCCCAGCCTATGAAACATCCAAATGCCTGGCCCATCTGTGACGCAGGCTTCCAATTCCAGCTGATTCGGACAGGTCGCATCCACATCAGCAACAGAACCAATTTCATAGCAGCTTCTGCCTTGGGCTTTGTAGTTGTGATTAGCTTCTCTTATTTAGCATCCAGAGGGATTGGCTTGAACCACACCGTAGGGCAACTTAATTAAAGAATTAGATAAACAAAGAAATGCCTCCCTCTCTGAATCAAGCCAAGTGTCATGAAAAATAAAACAATTAAGCAGAAACAAAGACACCAATAACATATTAAAGCAGAACAAGTTTATACAGAAACGTAATGAGGGTTCATTACTACAAATCAGAAGGCTGAGAGGCAGCATGGTGAGCTCTCCATGTCTACCTTTATCAGACTTACCTGTAATGCAACAACAGTGCTGCGAAAGCAAAATGCACACTTACTCAGAAACAACAACATGCCCCCATCTGTGTCCTGCATTGAGATTTCCAGAGTGCTTCCATAGGCAACATCTCATTTAATTCTTACGGCAACCTCTCTGAAATGGGTATTAGCTTCATCTTACGGATAATGAAACAAAGACTTGGGGAGTTTATGTGACTTGCCCAAGTTGCATAATGATGAAGTAACCACCGGAACACCAGCCTAGACTGGTCGCCTCAAGACCCAGGTGCTTCCCATTATGTGTCAATTAAATTCTAAACTAACCCGCACTTGCTTGATGGGTGTTATGGAAGGGAGCCATATTTTCTCATTCAACTAAAAAAAAAACAAATATTCAGTGAGCATCAGCTATGTTCACAACACTGTACTAGGTGAGAGAGAGAAGATAGTGGGGAAGTAGACACAGCCCTAGATCTCACAGAGTATACATCTCTTCTTAGGAAAAATTCAAATACTTAAAATTTTCTCTCTTGTACAACAATTTCTAAAATTAGGCCCAGAAATACTTGGTCTAAGAAATAAAACTACAATGTACCCCAACACATACCACACACACACAAACACACATACACACAATATTTTCTAGAATTCAAAAGTGAGCATCACTTGCTGATGTAATAAGATGGCCATATGAACACCAAAATAGAATAGAATCAAGATCACCAATAGGTTCTGACCAAGAAGGCCTTAACAGCATTCCCCTCAGCCTGACTGAAATTTAGACAGGTTTCCTCATGACTATACCACTGACCACACTTTCCCTAGAGCATTTCCTTTAGAAAACTTGGCAGTTGTCATTCTTTCTCTGCCCCTTTGAGATCTAAATATTCTACAACCCAGAGATGTCTTTCTCAAGGACCTGGGAGACATCCCTTTGATGTGTGAACAGGAAAGACCTTACCCTATCTCCCGGTCTCTGTGGGAGGGTAGGAGCTTCACTTCCATAAGCACCAGTCAACAAACACAGGTGGCCTCATCACGGTGACCAACCTCCCCTGATGTCCTCCAGTACTTTTCTAGGAGCTCAGCCCAGGGCTTAAAACCTTTCCACCTTTTGTTTCAGTGGAGTTGAGGTCAATCTCTCTCCCCTATGGTAACTGTCTTGATTCCATCAGTCTTAAATAAAGACTTCCTTGTTATTTAACTAGTCTGGGGCAATTTTCTTTTTATAGTTCCTATGTGCTAAGTAAGATGGAAGCTGCTAGTCTTGTAGATATGAACAGGACAGGCTTCTGCTCTGAAGAGATCAAGATACAGATCTGTGGAAGCACTACATCAAGATCTATAAGGAGACACCTGCAAAATAACTCCAGCTTTGATAACAAATCACCAAAGATTCATAAAATGTAACCTATAAAACATAGCCTTAAACTTGAAATTATGTACCTTGTTAACTGATAACTTCCACAGAAGAACCTAGAGATAGAAATTCTGTCAGGGGTGGGGGAGGAGAGGGAGGAGAGGTGAAAAGCAAGGAAAAATGGCAGAAACACCAACATCTTCCGTTCTCTTGCTTTTAAGAGATTAGGCTTACAGATCTCTGTCTGGGTGTTTCTAATAGCAAGAACAAGGTGACCATCAGGAGTTGTGTTTCCCCAGACCTGTGTCCTGATTATAGGCTGAACTTCCACCCTCCCCCTCCCCGCTTTGTGCCAACACTGGACCCCACATCACCACGATGATGCACTCCATTTGTATGACTCATCCCTGAGGTTACAATTTTGATGTGAGAGAGAAGAGATGAAATATAGAGCTGTTGTGACCTGTCAGAAGGCAAGACCTCACACTTTGTAGTTTGAACCATTAGTGATTCTTACATAGGAAATCTCAAAAGAGGTAGCAGATGCTATTAGGAAATATTTCTGGGCAAGCAAGGTCTTGAAACGTGCTGCAAGGAAGCATTGTCCATTTCTGCTCCTGAACCACCACCAACTTTGCATCTTACTCTGAGGTTCCTTCCTCTCTGCCAAGTACTGCTGACATGGGGGGCTTTGTTCAGCGATAATGGATGTGTATGAGTGTGAAAAATTGATAAATACTAACCTCAAAGGTAGTGTAATTTGTGAACTTAGAAAATGCCTTCTGCTGCCAGACCACATGTTTGTTATTGCTGCTGTTGCTGTTGTTTCGCACTAGAGGAAGTGGAGAAGAAATGCCAGATCTAAGACACTGAAGAAAAAGGGGGGGGGCAGAATATGAAGATGAGAGATAGGCTGGTGGTGAATAGAAGATCTTATAAATGTGAGCATTCATGTCAGCCAGGACGTCAGCCTCATAACCAGGAGAATATGGGTATTGACGGCAGCAAATGGGAATGGTGGAGTCAATTTATAGCTGAGGTGGGGAATACCCAAAGGTTTCTGGAGACATGTAATCATGAGAGTCTTGAAATGTCGATGGTAACGGACATGACAAAGAGAGTAAAGGCAAAATCAGAAAAACAAAAGTCAAGTTCAGACTCAAAGGTAAAACATGGATAATCCATGAGAAAACGTAGAGAGCCAAGGAGAAAAGTAGTCAGTGAAGGGTAGCAGGATAAAACAAAGAAATCAAGAAGCAAAATCAAACCAAGAAGACAAAGATCCTCAGATCTCTATCAGTCAGAATCCCAGCAGGGAACTGATAGCATATTCACATTAGGATGGTGGAGGTGGGGGGAGGTGAGGGAGTGTTAATAAAAGAGCCCTTACTATATGGAGGCAGGGCATTGGGAAACCACACCAGAGAGTACAGAATTCCAGGACTCTGGAGGTCAAGGAGCTGCTCCCATTCCAAGGTCTGAAGGGATATGAAGAGGAAGTAGTGACCACATTCTGTATGGCAAGACTTACGGAGCACCATCTTGAATGGAGCCATGACCTTTGTTTGGTGAGCACAGCCAGCTTGAACTTACCCTGCAGGGCAGGTTCCTGGGGACTAAGGACTCCAACCCCACTCCCTTCTCCCTCTCAGATCTCTTCCTGGGGCTCCCCATTGGCCAGCTCCAACCAGAAGCCGGACAGCAAGGGTGTAATTCTTCAAGTCGCCTTCCTCAGCCACAGAGTCAAGAGCAGAAAAGTGGAAAGGTGCAGATGGAAGATGCCCAGCATAGAAGCCAAGAGGGCAAAACTCAATGCTTCTGACCCAGCATCTAACCCTGGTACAGACAGCTGAACGGTTTCTAGCTATGAAATCTGAGTGCAAAGGAGAGCACTGAGGGACTAACTATATTTCAAAGCTCTGTGTGGAAGAACACAAGACCTATTTCCTTTATCAATCATCTGCTCATCAAAATGAATATATATATATATAATTTACTTTGACATCTGTTATAAAGCATATTAACACCAAGAATAGAATTTACTCTAATGAATCTGTTGAGGAAAGCAGCAGAATATTACCAGGCAAAAATTCTAGTCCTTAATTAGAAAACACAAAAGGCCCTACCATGGTTTTCCACCATGAGTTACAGAGACCTTATTCAGCCTACAGGAATGAAGTCAGGCTCTCGGCTGCCAGCCCTCCGTGCTCCGGGGCCCAACCACTCTTTGGGCAGCCTGCCTATGTTCACCGCACTAACTCATTAGTAGTCTCTCTCCCTAAATACAACTCTCCCTCCCCCACCCCCCACCCCCCTCTACCTCTTTCAGCCACTGGAGAGTTCTCTCTGGAACGTGGCATGCTGAGGTTTAGAAAATAAACACAGGCACTTTTATTTTTTACATGCCAAAGAATTATGGATACCATTATTGCTGTCCCACATGGCCACCGTTAGTTTGCAATGATCGTGCGCCTCTCATTTATTGAAGACTATTTGATTTAGAATGTAATAGTAAAAAAAAATGTTTTTCTACCTATGGCATCAATTATGCAGATTGGCTTTTCTGGGGGGAAAAAAGTAACGAGACATCATCAGTATTCTTTGAATTTCTGACTTAATTCACACAGTTACTGTGAGAGTATAACTTATTATTTGGTACCTGAGGTTGATGAATTCTCCACAGGCTGTCAGTAATTATTCTCAAGTATCTATTATGAGGACACAGAAAATTGCTATTATGTGCTGACTCAGTGGTGTGTGTGAGTACTCTGCTCCCTCCCTACTTGGTCTCTAGGCTCGAAGATTTCACTGTGATATATCTTAGCTGATTCACACTGGAAAGTTCTATTAAATTTCAAATTACCTAATCACACTACTGATGTTATACTAAGATATAAATAAAAGGAAGTATTGACATGATTTATCTGTGCATGTTACCCGGTAAGGAAGAAAATGCAAAATGAAACCTCAGAATGATGTAAGTAACAACCACAAAAATATTTCAGGGGATCTCTGTGGTTGCCTCTTCTCCTTAGACTTCAATCTCAAGTTTCAGTGGAACATGAGAGACCCAAGCACAGCACAGCCCTCCCTGAGACCCTGCTGAAGTTAGGACACTTTGGGTGCAAGTGAACACACCCCAGCTGGTTCCCAAGGAAGCAAAAAGGGAAGTGGTGGGATCCCATAACTGAGAAGTTGGGCGACGCTCAAATTATGCTTAGATTGCTCTCCTTCCACCTCTAAGATGGTGTATCGGTCCTCCTTTTCTTCCCTGTGTATTGGTTTTGCTCTTGCTTATTGCAGTGATATTTGTCCTTGAGGCATGAGGAGGAAAGGCCTGGATGGAAAGTTTAAGGGCCTGGAGTGGAGAGCCGAAGATGAGCCACACTGTAACTGACCACCCTGTCAGGACCACAGCAAGTGGGGAGCAGGCAGCTCCTCAAAGGAAGACGAAGTTATTGCCAACTGACAAGCGGGAAGGAATGATCGAGTGGACAGGATCAGGAAATGTCAGTGTGGATCCTAACACCACATGCCCTGAAGCCACCCCTCCAGACGAAGGTGGCCGGTTTCTGTGGGAGTTCAGGGAGGCAAAGACAGGATCCTGAACACATTCACTGAAAGTCCTGGGGCCTTGAATAATGGCCTTCAACCAAAGCAGTTGCTCACTATGTCCTTCCTTCCCCTCCTGTCCCAGAAGAGAAAACAACAGGACTCGTGGGGGAATAAACAGATCATGGAACAGGAAACCCGGAGAACCAGCACAAACTCCTTCAGGATCCTTTCCTCAGGCCTCTAGGTACAAATTAAACAAACAGCCCCCAACACAAACCAACCTAATTTTCTTTTAGTTCTTTTAGCCTTTTAATAAACATTCAGAACCTACTGGGAGCCTATATATCGCCTCATAGTCCTTTAACAAGGTGGAAGAACATAGGATATTTTGATTGGAACAGTTTATAACGGCTCTCCATGCTGATTTCTGGTTGTGGTTTTTTTTTAAATGATGAACACCCTTTTGTTGTTGAAATGCTGGTTGTGTATTTAAAAGGTGGCATCTGATAGACAGAGTGCCCTTCCAGACTCCTCTCTCACTGGCAGACAAGGTTAGTCTGACATGATGAAACAGGCCCCGGGGCTCCTCCCTCCTATGAAAAGGAGAAAAACAAAACACGTATTTGCGGCCCGCTCCAGTTCCTGCTTCATTCACTCACCAATGTATTCCTAAAGCCCGCTGGGCAAAGAGAAATGAGACATGGCCCCCGCCCTCCAAAATCTGGGGAAAGACAGTCACAACCACCAATAAATCCTAATATGAGGGCAAGTGTGTCCATGGGAGAAGCCCAGAGGTCAGGCCACAAACTGCCTGGGAAACCGGTGGGAGCTCCAGAAGAGATGATCCCAGGCCTTGAAGGACAGGAAGGACTCTGCCGAGCACTGTGAAGGGTATGTGGCGGTGAGATTGAAGCACTCCAGGCAGACAGATCTGTGTGGGAAGAAGCCTGGAAATGGACAAGGGCACAGTGTGGCAATTCAGATATGAGTACTAGGTGCTGACAAAAAGCACTGGAAGATGACACTGCTACAGGAGACTGGGCTGACAGGTGAAAGTCCATGTTCCAAGTGCATTAGGTTCCTAGGACTGCCATGACGATCCCAAAACCAGATGGCAAAACAACAATGATGCTCTCTCAGTTCTGGATGCCCAAAGTCTGAAATCAAGGTGGAGGCTCTGGGGGAAAAACCTCTTCCATGGTCTCTCCTATCTCCTTGTGTTTTCCAACAGTCCTTGGAGTTCCTTGGTTCGCAGCTACATCACTCCAATCTCTGACTCTGTCTTCACAGGGCCTTCTCCCCTCCTGTGCTTGTCTCTGTGTGTTTTCTCTTCTTACAAGGACACCACTCATATTGGATTAAGAATTCACCCTACTATGGTATGACCTCATCTTAATTATGTCTTAATGACATCTACAAAGACTCTCTTTCCAAATAAGTTCACATTCATAGGTACCACACCTTTCTGGGGCCAATGCAACCCACAATACCATGGTAGCCGGTGTCAAAGAAAAATTGTACCTAACAAGCTAAACAGGTAAGGAAGACGTTATTCAAGATTATTGTAATAGAGTTCAAGACTATCATAATAGAAGAAAGAGCTTGAACTGGACCCCACTGAAACCAAAGGTGTGAGAGTTTTAAGCACTGGGGTGAGCTCGTGGAAAATACTGGAAGACACCAGGTGAGGTTGGTCACTGTGATGAGGCCATGTGTTTGCTGACTGGTGCTTATGGAAGTTAGGCTCCTACCCTCCCACAGATATTGGGAGAGGGGGCACTATCTTTCTTGATGATGTCATTTCAAAGGGAAGGCTCCCAGGTCCTTGAGAAAGACATTTTGGGGCTATAGATCTACATCTCAAAGGGCAGGGAAAGAATTTACAGTTGCAAGTTTCTCAAGTAAATTCCCTAAGAAAAGGTAGGTCAGGGGCCTGTAGTCAGGAAGAAACCTATCTAAAATTCAGTCAGGCTGAGCGTCCATGGGTAACTTGGAAACCGTTATCACCTTTGCCCTCTACAGAACAAGAGAAGGAAGAGTAGGTGGGAAAAGAAAAGGAAAGATGGAGGTCTACAGCTGGATGACAATTGGAGTGGTTATTTTTCCAAACTGAAAGGCAGCACTCACTCAAAGACATCTTCAGCAGCTCTTGATAAACTCAAGAACCCCCAGGGACCATGGGTTTGTGAAATACGTGTTGTCTTCAGTCCACAGATTTTAATGTCCCTCAATTTTTTTAAAAAAAAGTGATGCAATGAGCCTCTCTAAGAGTTCCACAGAGATCTCACTGAATATAACAATCATCTTGTCCTTTTCTGCTTGCAAGGAACTCAACTATTATGCATCTTAGAAGATCTAGAGACACCAAGCTGGGCAATGTTACATCATAACCAGTGTATTTCTAGCAAGGCCCAGGCTCTCAATGAACGGTTAGCAAATTTTTACTGAAAAGGGCCAGAGAGTAAACATTTTTGGCTTTGCAGGCCACATGGTCTCTGTCACCACTACTCAACTCTGTTGTTGTGCAAAAGTAGCCAGAAATAATGTGACAATGAATAGGGATGCCTGCGTCCCGATAAAAAAATTTATACACACTGGAATTTGAATTTCATATGCAATATTATTTTTCTTTTGAGTCTTTCCAATCATTTAAATATGTAATAACCATTCTTAGCTTATAAGTATACAAAAACAGGCAACGGGCCATATTTTACCTGCAAGTTGTAGATCACCCACCCTTGGTCTAAATGAAAAAGCAATTGCAAATTCCACATATTCCCATTACATCTCATTTTCTTGCCTCACATCAAAATATGAGACAGTCATGGGGGGAAAATATCCCAGCACCCATGTCGACAACAAGAGAAAGAGAGTCAGGTCATACCATTGCTTTACCAGTATCCAGCCTCACAAGAGCCAAATACTACACAAAGCAATCATTAATTAACATATTCAATGCACGTTTATTGAAGGACTGCTCTAAGCCAGGCACAGTGCCAGACACTAAGAATATATACAGCAGTGACCAAAACCCTTAGCCTCACGGAGCTCACCCCCACACATAAGTAAGCATTAAAGTCACCTCCATCAATTTCAAAAACCACAGATGGTGGATATTTTTCAAAATAGTCCCCAGACCAATTAAACCAGAATCTTGAAGGTAGAGCCTCATCATTCTCAGAGTGTTTTGCTTTTTGAAAACTTCCACTGGCCACACTGCAGCCTCCAAAAGTGATTTGCTTGCTCTGGGGTGGGTTTGGGCACAGGAAGTTATTAAAGTTCTCCAGGTAACTCTAAAGTCCAATCAGGATTGTGAACACTGGCCTACCCCTTCTAAGTAGGCAAGTTTGATGCCTGAAACTCATGGGGCCCAAAATTTATGCCCACAGCTGAAAGCAGTCTGGGGAAGAGCCGCCCACACTGACACCCTCAGCCATGTCTTCACTTCCATGGGGCCAGAATGTTCAAGCTTTGGCTGGTCGCTCAGATCCCCAGACCTTCCATAACCAGGCTCAAGTCTTACAGCTTCTTACCTTGAGAGTCAACTTTCTCAACTACCTCCCTTGTTCCACGTGTTCATATCTCAGTTCCTTCTTTCTCAAAAAATATAACCTTTAAAACATAGCCTTCGTACTATTGAGATATGTGTAGTTCAGTGATTCTCAAAGGGTGGCCCCCAATCCAGCAGCATCCAGATCACCTGGGACCTCCTAGAAATGTATATTCCTGGCCCCACCCCAGACCTATGAATCAGGTGCTGTGAGGGTGGGTCCCAGCAGCCTGTGTTGCAACAACCCCTCCAGGATGATTTCTGAAGCACACCTAGGTTTTGAGAACCAATGGCACAGAGAAGTGAAGAGTATGGTGAATTTTGAAGATACCACCAAATCAGTTAGCAGGTTTTTTTTTTTTTTTTAATTAACCAATGGACTAAAATTTGAGGAGCTAAGTGTTTCAGAATTGTAGCTCTTGATCTCTTAGGACACTCAAACTTGAAAGATAACAGAGTTCTTTCAGCCTTAAAAAAAGGGAATCCTGCCATTTGTGACAATAAGGATGAACCTGGAGGACATTATGCTAATTGAAATAAACCAGATGCAAAAAGAGAAATACTGCATGATCTCACATATATATGGAATACATATTTCTTAGAAAAGTCAAACTCGTAGTAACAGAGAGTAGAATAGTTGTTACCAGGGCCTGGGAGGTGGGGGATATATGTTGGTCAAAGGGTACAAACATTCAGTTGTAAATTTTGCTGATCTAATGTCCAGCATGGTGACTGTAGTTAACAACACTGCATTGTATACTGGGAGTTTACTGTGAGAGAGGGTCCCAAGTGTTCTCACCATACACACAAGACAATGGTAACTATGTGAGGTGGCAGATATGTTAATTAGCTAGATGATAGTAATTGTGTCCTAACGAATATGTATATCAAAACATCACCTTGCATACCTGAACTATGTACAATTTTTACCTGTCAATCATACCTCAGTAGAGCTGGGGGAAAAAAATAATAAGGTTCTGTCAGCCAAAAACTGCAACTCATGGGGATCACTATCTCCAGAATTAGAATATTCTCTCCAACTAGATTTTATAAAACATATCACAAGGACGTTTCCATCATTTTTTTTAAGAGAGAGAGAGAGCAGGGGTGGGGAGGTGGCAGAGAGAAGGGGAGAGAGAGAATTTTAAGCAGGCTCCATGCCCAGTGCAGAGCCCGACTCAGGGCTTGATCTCAAGTCAATGACCTGAGCCAAAATCAAGAGTGAGACACTTAACCGACTGAACCACCCAGGTGCCCTGGACATTTCCATCATTTTTAGGTCACCAGCATAGAACCTAATTTGGAAGTGGAAGACAGAGCTCTATTGCTTGCTGGAAAATTAAACTCCTGATGAAGGTTTGGGTTGGCTGGTGGAGTGGGCATTGGGTGGTGGCATTAGGCTTAAAGCTTCCAAGAGCAGGTCAGCATCGAGCTAGGGAGCTGGTAACCACAGGATTACTCCCCAGCCTCTCTACCTTGGGTCCTGTCTAACCATGGTAGTGGGGTATGAAGCTCTGTTCCCTTTTGTTTTCATTGCTACCATGTCACAAAAACGGAGGCCTCCAAGGGACACAGAATATGGGTTCTACACAACCATTGTCATAGATAACAAAGCCAGGCACTTGTTGAAGTAGTAAAGACAGATTTGAATCAGTGACACACTATTGCAATGGGGAAAAAATCCAGGGTGAACTCAACTTCAATTTGTGCAGAGGTGACTAAGTGTTCTAAAGGGAGGAGGAAGGTATAGAGAGAGGGGACAGCAGGGGCTCCAGAAGAGTCAGGAAGTGAAAAATTACAAAAAGCAGGGGGAGGTGTTAGTCCCTAGGAAACCGTCCAGATTTGCTAACTGGCGCTTGTGGAAGTTAGGCTCCTACCCTCCCATGGAGGTGGGGAGACAGGGGCCCTGTCTTCAGGTGCCAGCTGGGACAAACAGTCAAATGAGGCCACCCTGTTTGTGCATTTGGGGGCATACCATCCCTATGCCCTATAGTGTGTGTGTGTGTGTGTGTGTGTGTGTGTGTGTGTGTGTGTGTGTGTGTGT